>NW_026068088.1:2724479-2727465 GCF_014885135.2 Alexandromys fortis
TATAAAACACATTACAGGTATACCAAATAATCCTACAGGTCAGGCAGTTATAGAAAGATCAAATCGTACTATAAAGGATATGCTGAACAAACAGAAAGGAACGGAAAATACTCCCAGAAATAGATTACATAATGCTTTATTAACCTTGAATTTTCTCAATACTAATGAGAAAGGAACAACAGCAGCAGAAAGACACTGGATAATGGAAAAGTCTGCTGAACTAAATCAACCAATTTATTTCAAAGATGTGCTGACCTCTCAATGGAAGCCAGGAGATGTGCTACGTTGGGGAAGGGGTTTTGCTCTTGTTTCCAAAGGAGAAGAAAAATAGTGAATACCATCAAAGTTAATAAAGTTTCAATTTGAAGAGGAGAAACCTCTTGGAAAGGTGAAATGACAGCTGATCCACAATGATGATATTCATACAGGTGGTAAGAAAAACATATAGAATGGGGACAGGGTTCTGTTCTTATCTCCACAGGAAAACATTCATCTTTGAAAAATTAAAGGGACCCTGGATGTTTGAATAATGAGAGATGGAAAAATAACTGTCCAAAAGGGACTATCAGGAAAACCAAATAGGTTCTATAAGTATAAAAATCTAAGGTATACAAAATCATATTTCTAAATTTATAGAGCTGGTTTTGGAGATGGACTCTGGCTCAGTCCCTCTCTAATTCCAAGCCTGTTGTTAAGAGAAAAACCCAGAGTTTCTGGAGTTTCTGTCTCATGTCAAAACCATGATATGGGACAGAAAGAAATATTAGTTTAGAAAACATCTTTGCTTTTCTTCATATCTATCATACCTTTCATTGAATATATCTATCATGCCTTTCATTGAATATATGTATGTCTATATATGTCTCTATGATTAATGTTTTTCACAATGAACAATGAGTTTTTCCTGCAGTGACATTTGAAGTTTCCAGGAAGAAGATGGGGCCTCATAACAACAACTCTACCTGGTTGATATGATGTCATGTTACTGATAGCACTACTACAAGACCTGTTTTTGGTACCAGCTGCACAAGACGGTTCCAACTTGGTTAGCTGAAATGGTGCACATCTTGTACAACATTCTGGCCAGACCTACACAAAATACTCAGAGACTATTTGCAATTTTAAAAGACATTGATCTTGGAATTTAACCATCATTTTACTTTTACAGGATCCCCCAGAAAGAATGTCGCCCCCATGACAGCTGGAAGTAATTCTAGAGGATGACGTCCCCTCTCCCAGTAAAGTTTGTCCTTGGGTTTAGGGACATCATTTAGGGGTTGATTATAATTAGTATATGGTTGAGGGGGAGGAATTTTATAAGCTCAGGGATCTTTTTGAAAAACAAAAAAGATTTATAATTGTGAGTTACTGTTTTTAGACAAATATATTGATATCAATTCATGTATATTGATACAAAGTTAAATTATATTGACTACTGTATACATGCAGGCTTCTACCTCTGTTTAAAACATTTTTTATGTATTGATATATATCGTACTGATATATATATTGTATAAATTTACCATATTGCAGTGTACATTTCTACCTCTGATTAAGATACTCATATATTGTTTATGTATTGATATATATTTACCATATTGCATTGTATATTTGTACATTGTTTATATTTGGAGGTCATATTGTCCTCATCTATCGCACAGTTGTTCATTATCTTAGTCTTTAAGTTAGATAGGTATTGAGAATTATATAGATCAATAGTCATCTAAGTCTGTCATTTATAATTAGCCTAATCAGGTTCTTTAGATACATAGAGATTATATTCAGTATAGATAGATTATCTTCAACCCCTTCAAAGAGCTGCAGAAAATGGCCTTTAATCTAACTCAGAGTTTTGTGGAGTGAGACACAATTGCTCCTGGCAACACTGATCTATTTCAGAGAGAATGTTGAGCACCAAATAAACTCCACCTGGAGCCTTTCTTTTTGGCAGAACTGGCCTTTGGGCAAAGAAAGGCACATGCCTCAACCACTGACAGAGATACATAGTATTCGTACATGGATAAAACAGGACTGTCATATCCTGCCAAGACAGGGTAAGATAGTTTTGAAAAGTTTCTTGCCTTTGAAAATGGTATGTCAGTTATGTTAGGCCTTAGCCAAAATTGGTTGCTTCAACACTGCAAATGTGACCTTCAGTGATTGCCCAGGTAGCTAGTTGTCTCTGTGATTTGTTGCATAACATTATTTCTCTTCTCAGATCTTCGATAGGGTTGATGACTTGGCCAAGTTATTTATTATACAAGACTTAAGCTAGTTAGAATAGGATATTTGTACTTATTGTATATAATTTCATAGTAGGTTTAGAACTCTCTTACTTAAACAAAAGGGGGAGGTGTTGCGGGAGCTCCTTCCGCTCCTTCAGCCAATAGCTGCTGAGATACCAGCCCATTGGGGCGTGGTCTCTCTCCCTTTAAAAAAGCGGCCACTTCCTTCTGCACTCACTCTGGCTTCCGGCTCCGCTTCCAGCGAGTAGGCTCCATTCCTGATTGCGCAGAGATGGCTGTTGTCTGGGATGGTGATCTGTAAGTTTTTCCCCTTAAAATAAATAACCTCTCTAATAATCTAATTCCAAACTGGTGTGGGATTGTTTGTGACTTATGCCTTCACCTGTTTATTTTCACACTTCTCAAATAAAATTTATGAGAAGCAGTGCTTTGTCATCTGAAAATTCAGTAACACATATGTACAACGGAAGTAGGTGACTGACAGCTCCACAGACTTACCTGCTCCTCTCTCTTCTGCTTCCGTAACTGCAGGCCCTCTTCCTCCCTCCTCCTGCGCATCTCATCTGGATTCAGAGATTTGTTCTTGTAACTTTTCAGGCGAAAGTTCTCCTTTCCTGGAGTGGTCATGATTTCTAGAAGCACAGCGAGGGAACAGATGAATTTTAAGGATTTTATTATTCTCTGAGCTCAGCCTTCAACACACACACACACACACACACACACACACACACACACACACA
>NW_026068088.1:2730686-2731626 GCF_014885135.2 Alexandromys fortis
AAGACAGGGTAAGATAGTTTTGAAAAGTTTCTTGCCTTTGAAAATGGTATGTCAGTTATGTTAGGCCTTAGCCAAAATTGGTTGCTTCAACACTGCAAATGTGACCTTCAGTGATTGCCCAGGTAGCTAGTTGTCTCTGTGATTTGTTGCATAACATTATTTCTCTTCTCAGATCTTCGATAGGGTTGATGACTTGGCCAAGTTATTTATTATACAAGACTTAAGCTAGTTAGAATAGGATATTTGTACTTATTGTATATAATTTCATAGTAGGTTTAGAACTCTCTTACTTAAACAAAAGGGGGAGGTGTTGCGGGAGCTCCTTCCGCTCCTTCAGCCAATAGCTGCTGAGATACCAGCCCATTGGGGCGTGGTCTCTCTCCCTTTAAAAAAGCGGCCACTTCCTTCTGCACTCACTCTGGCTTCCGGCTCCGCTTCCAGCGAGTAGGCTCCATTCCTGATTGCGCAGAGATGGCTGTTGTCTGGGATGGTGATCTGTAAGTTTTTCCCCTTAAAATAAATAACCTCTCTAATAATCTAATTCCAAACTGGTGTGGGATTGTTTGTGACTTATGCCTTCACCTGTTTATTTTCAAACTTCTCAAATAAAATTTATGAGAAGCAGTGCTTTGTCATCTGAAAATTCAGTAACACATATGTACAACGGAAGTAGGTGACTGACAGCTCCACAGACTTACCTGCTCCTCTCTCTTCTGCTTCCGTAACTGCAGGCCCTCTTCCTCCCTCCTCCTGCGCATCTCATCTGGATTCAGAGATTTGTTCTTGTAACTTTTCAGGCGAAAGTTCTCCTTTCCTGGAGTGGTCATGATTTCTAGAAGCACAGCGAGGGAACAGATGAATTTTAAGGATTTTATTATTCTCTGAGCTCAGCCTTCAACACACACACACACACACACACACACACACACACACACACACA
>NW_026068088.1:2736073-2744028 GCF_014885135.2 Alexandromys fortis
TCGTTTGTTAAGTAATATTTATTGCCTTCTCGGATCTTTGATGGAGTTGAAGATTATATAATTGTAGTTACTCTCTACATTATTTAGACTCCTTGAGATAGAATGTTTAGCAAAACTTTTGATTCTCAATATTGTTTGTTATATTTATTTGTTATTATTGTATATAGTTGTATTTGGTTTAGTTCTGTCTTATTTAGACAAAAGGGGGAGATGTAGGGATAAGTCCCACCCCTTAGGGGGCGTGTTCGCCTCAGGCTAAAGTTCTCCTATAAAATTGGTGAGCGTGCTCCCAGCGTCCTCTTCTGCTTTCCTGGTCTCCACGGGAACAGTGGTTCTGTAAGTCTATTCCTCCATTAAAGCTGTCTATATTTTGACAATCTGTCTGCATTCGCTTACGCCGTTACATATCATATTTCCAAAAGTATTATTAAAATATTCAATCCAACCATTTTTATTATATTAACAGGTATGTGTAAATATTACCAGACTGAATTTGAGTATTTTTATCACCTTAAAAAAGAAACCTGTCTTGGTCAGGCAGTGGTGCGCACACCTTTAAGTCCAGCACTCAGGAAGCATAGGCAGGCAGAGCTCCGTGAATTTGAGGACGGTCTGTTCTCCAGGATAGCCAGGGCTACAAAGAGGAACCCTGACTCAGAAAAAGAAACCTGTTTCACTTAGCTCATTAGCTACTGATCTTATTTTAGACATTTCATAAAAACAGAATCATACAACATGTAATCTTTGGTTGATAGGCTTCATTTAGCCTAACACTTTTAAAAGATTGATTTTTCACTGTAGCAAATTATCAGTATTTTACTCCTTTCTACAGCTGACTAATATTCCATTGTATATTACATTTATCTCTTATCAGCTGATGGACAGTTGGGTTATTTCTATCTTTTAGCTATTATGAACTATGCTTCCATAAACATCTATGAAGAAGATTTTGCGCAGACATATTTCCATTTCTCATGCATATACAGTTAGTGGTTGTATTGTGTGTCACAGTAACTCTATGCTTAATCACTTGATAAACTGCCCATCTTCCAAGGTGACTTTATCATTTTATATGCCCATCACCACTAGCTGCAATTTTCTACATCCTAGATAATATGATTTCTTTAACTGAAGTTAAAGGTATAAAGTGGTAGCTCATGGTTCTGATTTGTAATCCTCTGATGATTAAGAAAATACAGCATCTTTGCAACTATTATCTAAGTATGTAGCTATCATAAAAATCTAGCAGATCCTTTGTCTATTTCTAATTGGGTTACATGTCTTTTCACTACTAAGTTGTAAGAGGCTTTTAAAAAATAGATTATAGATAAAACTCTTAAAAACCTTAATTTTGGACTAGAGAGATGACTCAGTGTTTAAGAGAAGTTGTTGCTCTTGCAGAGGACCTGGGTTCATATGATGACTCACAACTGTCTACAACTCCAGTTTCAGTTGATCTGAAGCCCTCTTTTGGTTCCAAGGGCAACCACATGGTGCACATACATACATGAAGGCAAAACATTCATACATAAAAAATAAAAAATCTTTTTTTAAAAAAACCCTTAATTTTAACATAAGCCCTAAATAATATTTCTTTTAAGATTTATTTATTTACTTATTATGTATACAGTGTTCTACCTGCATGTATGCCTGCAGGCCAAAAGAGGGCACCAGAGCTCATTAGGGATGGTTGTGAGCTATCATGTGGTTGCTGAGAATTGAACTCATGATCTATGGAAGAACCGCCAGTGCTCTTAACCACTGAGCTATCTCTTCAGCCCACCTTTTCTCATTCATGCTTTTGATGTCATATCTAGAAACCCTTCACTTTATGTTCTTAGGAGTTATATACAGGTTTTCTCTTATAGTGGTCCATTCCAAGTTAATATTTCTATATGCTATGTGGTAAAAGTTGAACTTCATTCTTATGCATGTCTATACAGTTTTCCAAGTGGTATCTGATGATCTTTCAACGATCTTGGAGCTTGTTACAGAATGCATGTTATGACTGCCCACAATGTGTGTATGAAATCCTAAGTCCCAATATGAAAGAGAGTATGTGAGGTGAGTCCAGTATGATTGGTCATGATGGCAGACCTTAGGTTAATTCCTTTATAAAAGACATGCCTTTAATCCCAGCACTTGGGAAGCAGTGGATTTCGAGTGAAGTCAGCCTGATCTTCCTAGTGAGTTTCAGGACAAGTCAGGAATACACAGAGAAACCATATCTCATATTAAAAAAAAAAAAAAAGGTTGTTTGCTTGCCCTTTCTGTCAAGTAAAAAGACAAGCATCCTGAACCATGAGAAATGAATTTCTGTTATTTGTGAAGCATTCGTTTGTCATACATAGGTTTAGTTTTATGACTTTTGATTATATTCAATTGCTCTTTGATTATCAATGCCTTGTGTGAGCATCAGAACAAGGAAGTGTGAACCTTTCTACAAGCTCTCTTAAAAGATTTGCCTTAGCCATTACAGATCTCCTGTACTTTCACATCAGTCTGTCAAGTTCTACAAACAGCTCAGATCCTGATAACATTGTAATGAACCTATAGATCAATTTGGGGACTATTGCCATCATAACAAGCTAAACATTCTAATTTATAGTTTTGATTTGTCTAACTGCTTTTTTACCTTTATTTCAGTGTGTGTGTGCATACACGTGCATATGTGCTTACATGTATGTGCACTTATATGTGCCTGGTACCCCTTGGGAGATGAGAAGATGGTGTTGGATGTCCTGGAACTCAAGTTTTAGACAATTGTAAGCTACTATGTGAGTGCTGGGAACCAAACCCAGGTCTTCTGCAAGAACATCAAGTACTTAGCACTGCTAAGCCATCTCTCCAACTCCCCCTAACAATGCTTATGCACATTTCTGAGTATAAATTTTACACTTCTTTTGCTAAACATATTCTCAAGTATTTTTTATGTCCTGATGAGTCAAGTTTTATTCGTTATGTCTACAGAAATACAACTCATTGTTACGGCAGTTTGGTTTGGTTTTCATCTGTTTTTGAGACAGTGTTTCATGTAGCCCAACCTGGCCTCAAACCCCACCTCCCAAGGACTAGGATTCTAGGCGTGCACCACCACACCCAGTTTCAAATGATTCATAAATACTGACCTAAAATACCCTTCAATCTTGTTGAGCTTATCAGTGTTCAGCAGATACACAAGACCATCTCCTGTACAGACTTTAGTTATACCTACTAACCTTGATGCGTTTGTACTCTTTAGTTTCCTAATTAAGGTTTTCAATACAAAGCTGAACATAAACGGAAAACGGACATCTAAGGAAAGCTACCATCAAGCATGACATTATTACCCTTGAGAATTATTTAAAAAAAAATTTTAGTTTATGTGTATGTTGTGTCTATGTGAATATATGTTATATGTGCTTGGGTACCCACAAAGGCCAGAAGATGGTGTCAGAACCCCAGGAACTGGAGTTACAAGTGGTTTTGAGTACTAGAAACTAAACTAAGGTGCTCTGGAAGAGCAGGAAGCGCTCTTCTATTTTCACTGTGAGCCTAGCCTTTAAAAGCTAAGTTATCTCTCCAGCCAGAAGTGCTCTTAACCACTTAATCATCAGTTTTCCATGGATGTGCTCTACCATGTTGAGAAGCTCCTTTCTATTCCTAGATGAGTGTTTTCTACCATTGAAAGAATTTGGACTTTGTGAAATGCTTTTTCTGTACACTGAGATGCACTTTTTGCTTCTATTTTACTAATACATTACATTAACATGTTTTAAGACTTTAAACCAATTCCTTCATATCTCTAGGAAAAATCCTATCTCACTATAATGTATAAGTAGGTCTTCTGAAAGACTGCTGGGCTCCACTGTAAGTACTCTGTTGAGAATTGTGTTCAAATTATGATATCAGTCTGTATTTTTCTTGTGAATATCTTGTCTGGCTTTGGTATCAGACTTTGGTATGAGCTTTAAAAAATGAGTTGGGTAATGAAATACTTTGTAAAGAATTAGTCCTGAGTCTTCAGATGTCTGGTAGAATTCAGGAATGAAGTTAACAGGCCTAAACTTTTCTCTGTGAGCAGTTTGTTCTACAGCTCCACACTTTATATGTCTATTCATAGTCTGTTCTTATTTAGACAGCTTTGACAGATATATAATATGCCTGTTTCATCTAAGTCTTTATTGCGATACAAGAGTTTACCACATTTTTATAATCTTTTGTATTGCAAGCTAGCAATGTTCCCAATTTTGCTTCAGTTTTGTATGCAGTAAACCTTTTTCCCATGGTTTTACTTTCCAAAGTTTCAGACACTAATTATAAATCACAATCCAAACCTAGAAAATTCGAGAAATAAGCAATTCATAAGTTTTACAGTGCCCATCATTCTAACTGCTGTTGAAATTTCACACCATCCCACTTCAACATGTCAGCTAAGTAAATCATTACTTTGCCCAGTATACTCATCCTTTATCCAGTACCTACTTGTTATTGTGTTAAACAGTTACTGTGATCATCAAACCAAATATCAACAAACTAAAATGCTTGTATATAAGATTCAATATTACCTGCTTTCAAATACCCACTAAGGGAAAGAGAATGTCTTCCCCAAAAGACAACTGTACTTGATTTATAGTTTGCTTCCTCATTACTCCTGGTTGTTCTGTTCACTACTGAAGGTATAGTAATGAAGTGTCTTCACTCTTATTGAATTACTCAATTATCCCTTCATTTATATCACACACATACCCTTCTCATTTACTATAGGCCTTGTCTTTGGGAGGAAGAAAAAGATGAACTAGAGAGATGACTCAAGTTTAATTCCCAGAACCCAAATCAGGCGGCTCACAACCATCTATAACTCCTGCTCTAGGGTATCTGACACTTCTGGTCACCACTGCAGGCATCTACAGTCATGTTTGTGCACAAAGACAGACTCAAGTCCCACCTCAAAAGAAGTCAGACATGGTAGCTTAAGGCTATGCTCTTAACATAACAGCTTAAGGCTGTTATTTTTTTTTCTCCTCTAAAGAAACAACTGACTCTAGCTAAGGAGAACCCCTTTAAAATCCTAAAGTTCATAGAAAGTAGCTTTATTGGATCTGGGCAGTAATAAAGAGTGTACAATATAGCTGGGTGGTGGTGACCCAGTGGCTCAGGCCTTTAATCCCAGCACTCAGGTGGATCTCTGAGTTAGAGGCCAGCCTGGTCCAGAGAGTGAATTTCAGAACAGCCAAGACTACACAAAGAAACCGTGTCTCAGAAAAAAAAAAAGTATGTGTATATTTAATGACATGAGCCAAGCCTGATGATATACACCTTTAATCCCAGCATTCAGGAGGCAGAGGCAGGGGGATCTCTATGAGTTCCAGGTAGGCTGGTATACAGCAAGTTCCAGGACAGTCAGAGCTACAAAGAAAGACCATCTCAAACAACAAGAAAAGAAGGAACTCAGTTGTATCTTTTTATTAAACTGCCTTAAGAGAACCAATTACATGAAGACATTAGATTTCTCTGAAGCTTGGATCCCCCATTTCTAGAATATTTCGTATCAAACTTGTACTGCCTGATCCATATTTAGGTGATATATGAAGAATGAAGGGAGAGCTATAAATAACCCCAAGTGATCAGAGGTCTCCAAAGCTCTAAAAAGTAGATGGTAGCTGGGCTTGGGCACAGTTCTAATACCCTGGGTTTAATCTCCAATACCAAAAGACAAGCAAGAAAAAAAAAAGTATTTCAGCTAAACTGTAAAGTAGAAAAGATTTTAGCAGATAAGGTTAAAAAAGAAAATTCCACAAAACAGGCAGAAATCAGAAGAGGGGCTGGAAAGATGGCTTAGTGGTTAAAAGAAGACCAGAGTCAGGTTCCTGATGGAGGAAGGTCATCTGTCTATGTGTTACTTTCATTGGTTAATAAAGAAACTGCCTTGGCCCTTTGATAGGACAGAAAATTAGGTAGGCGGAGTAAACAGAACAGAATGCTGGGAAGAAGGGAAGTGAGGCAGACACCATGGAGCGAGCCACCAGATCAGACATGCTGAATCTTTCCCGGTAAGCCACCACCTCGTGGTGCTACACAAATTACTAAATATGGGTTAAAGCCAGATGTGAGAATTAGCCAATAAGTGGCTGGAACTAATTGGCCAGGCAGAGATTAAATGAATACGGTTTCCGTGTAATTATTCTGGGGCTAAGCAAGCCGTGCGGAAGCTAGGCGGGATGAAAAGCAAGCTTGCTTGCCTCATCACTACAGATTCCCATCATCCATGTCCAATAGAACAGAACCAGGAGCTCTAGTTCCAGGAGATCTGACACATTCTTCTTGCTTATGTGAGCATGTGAGTGCATACACACATACACAACTAAAAGTAAAATAAATCTTTAAGATTAAAAAAGAAGTCAAAAAGTGGTTACTGAGGAATGGCAATCTCATCTATTAAAACAGTTATTCTTCAAAACAGAGAAAAGACAACTAAGAAATGCCAACAACTCATTTTCTTTCTCTTCATTACTTCTGTGTGCACACATGTATGCACCCACACATTTTGAGCACACATGCATGTATATCAGAGTGGAGACAAGAGGGTGAGTGTGTCTTCTCCTTTCACTCTCCATCTTACTACTGAGATAGTCTCTTGCACTAAACCTAGAGATCACCAATTAGAATAGCTTGGCTGGCTGCAAGCCTCAGAGATCCTCCAATCTCTGCCTCCTCAGAACTGGGATTTATACAACACCACACAAAGGCTTTTTTCTTGGGTTCTTGGGATCAAGTATCAGGTTCACAAGCTTATGCAGCAAGCATTTTACCTTACCAACTGTGCTATTTCCCTAGTCCCTATTAGGAGGGGTGGCTTTGTTGGATTGGGTATGGTCTTGTTGGAAGAAGTACTGTGGGGGTGGGCTTTAAGGTTTCCTATGCTCAGAATACCACCAAGTGTTTCAACAGAGACTTCCTGTTGCACAATGAAGACGCTCTGCTACTCCAGTTCGTCTGCCTGGACACCACCATGCTCCCCATCATGATGATAACAAACTGAACCTCTGAAACTGTAAGCGAACCACCCCAATTAAATGTTTTCTTTATAAGAGTTGCTGTAGTCACGGTGTCTCTTTCCAGTAATGGAAACCCTAACTAAAACAGCCACATTAAGATCTCTGCAGCACACACGTACACACACACACAAACCATCCAAAGTTCATTTTATCTGCTTCGGTCAGTTACTATCTCTGTCCCAATTCCTTATCCATGTCATAACTACCCACTTGCAATAGCTTTAAACCATGCTCTCAAACTCAAGACTGTTCTTTTTAATGTATATTGGTGTTTTATCTGTATGCATGTCTGTGCATTGTGTGCCTGCTTAGTGCCCAAAGAGACCTCAAGAGGCCATTGGAACCCCTAGGGCTGGAGTTATGGACAGTTGTGAGCCACCATGTGGATGATGTGAACTGAATCCCTGTGCTCTGGAAGAAGAGCAGTGTTAACTGCTGAGCCATCTGTCTAGCCTCCACATGCAAGCACTCCCCATCCCCCTTTCGTTTTTCAAGACAGGGTTTCTCTATATTTCCTAGAACTCACTTTGTAGACCAAGCTGGCCTCGAACTCAGAGATCTACCTGCTCTGCCTCCCAAGTGCTGGAATTAAAGGCGTGTGCCACCACCCAGCAAACAAGTACTCTTTATGACGTAAGAAATGATGTGTCATCTTATCAAGAAAATATGTGACTTTACCATGAAAAATTAAAACTATTTAAGTGGTGGCACCTGCCTTAATTCCAGCACTCAGGAGACAAAGGCAGGCAGATCTCTGTGAGTTCACAAGGTCAGCCTGATCTACAGAGTGAATTCCAGGACAGCCAAGACTGTTTCACAGAAGAATCCTGTCTCAACATCCCCCCACCAAAAGAGAGAGAGAGAGAGAGAGAGAGAGAGAGAGAGAGAGAGAGAGAGAGAGAAGGAGAAGGAGGGGGG
>NW_026068088.1:2744065-2777927 GCF_014885135.2 Alexandromys fortis
AGAAGAAGAAGAAGAAGAAGAAGAAGAAGAAGAAGAAGAAGAAGAAGAAGAAGAAGAAGAAGAAGAAGAAGAAGAAGAAGAAGAAGAAGAAAATGTTACAGCTGGGTAGTGGTGGCACATACCTTTAGTCCAGCAATGGGGAGACAGAGGCAGGCAGAGTTCTATGAGTTCGAGGCTAGTCTGGTCTACAGAGCAAGTTCTGGGGCAGCCAAGAGAAAAACCCTGTCTGGAAAAACAAAAACAAACAAAAAATAACATCCCTGGAACTATAACCCAGAAGACATCTTACACAGGCCATAGAAAAGTATACCAATTTTGGATTCCACAGCCTGAGTGCATGCAAGGTTCCTAACAGTAAAAATAAAAAAGAAGTGCAGCCATTTTAGGTGATGATTCACTCCCAGAATCCCAGCCCATGGGAGGCCAAGGCAGGATTTACTTAGGAGTCTTAGGCTCGCCTGGCCTACAGAGTCAGTTCATAACCCAGGTTCTGTTATAAGTTTGTAGAGTGAGTCTCTAAATCAGTGGTTCTCAAACTGTGGATTGTAACACCTTTGGAGGGAGGGAATCAACAATCCTTTCACAGAGGTTGCGTAAGATCATAAGAAAACACAGATATTTAAAACTACGAAACATAACAATAGCAAAATTATAGTTATGGAGTAGTAATGAAAATAATTTTATGGTTAGGGGTCACTACAACATCAACTACCTTAAAGGGTTGCAGCATTAGGAAGGTTGAGGACCACTGCTCTAAATTAACAGGACAAGGTGTAAAACAAAACTTCTGAAGAACCATAGGGACTAGGTACTAGGGCCAGAGTGATCGCTCAGCAGGTGAACATAATTGCAGAGCAACCCTAATAGAGTTCCGCCTCCAGAACCCATAGTGGAAGAACTGACTCCATGTTGCTCATGGTCCAGGAGTGCCCGCCCTCCCACATTACAACATAATAAAATTAAAACACACACACACACCAACACTATATGGGCAGGCTGCAAAGTTTACACAGTAACCAGAACTTAAATCAAAATGCATAATGAATTTGAGGTTTCTGGCAGAGCTAATCTGTGCCATATCACATAACTTCACTGAAGCCTGATTATGGCACACGCAGGCACTTCATACAGGGTACACCATCAAGTTACACTGATGTGGGAGTGTCATATATCAATCTGTTGATTTCATTGGTTAATTAAATAAAGAAACTGCTTGCCCTGATAGGTTAAAACATAGGTGGGAGGAGTAAACAGGAGGAAGGTAAGACTCCTCAGACTCGACAGCTCTGCTCTCTGGAGCAGAGATGCCAGGCTCTGCTCTCCCATGCAGCTCAGACCCAGGATGGACGTAGGCTAGAATCTTCCCGCTAAGCGCACCTTGGGGTGCTTACACACATTATTAGAAATGGGCTAGTCCAGGTGCGAGAGTTAGCCGAGAAGAGGCTAGATATAATGGGCAAGCAGTGTTTAAGAGAATACAGTTTGTGTGTTGTTATTTCGGGCATGAGCTAGCAGGCGGCCGGGGTGCTGGGGACGCACCCCGCCGCTCCAATTTCAACATTACACAATACCATCAAATCTGCCCAAAAGATCTCAGCCTACTTTTCAAACTATTGTGTGTTAAAATTACAGTGTGTTTTAAAAACTTTTATTATACTTATTAGCAGCATGTATGTGTGTTTGTATATATGGACATCCACACGTGTACAGTGCCTGTGGGGGTAAGAAGAGGACACTGAAACTATATAGATGGTTGTGAGCCACCATGTGGATACTCTGAACCAAAACCAGGTCTTCTGCAGCAGCCTGCTGGCCAGTTTTATGTCAACTATACACAAGCTAGAATCATCAGTGAGAAAAAGACTCAATTGAGAAAATACCCCCATAAAATGGAGCTGTAGGAAATGCCTTAGGGTATCTTAATTAATATTTGAAGGGAGAGCCCAGGCCATTGTGGGTGGTGCCATCCCTGGACTGGTGGTCCTGGGTTCTATAGGAAAGCAGGCTGAGAAAGCCATGAAGAGCAAGCCAGTAAGCAGCACCACTCCAAGGACTCTACATCAGTTTCTGCCTGCGGGTTCCTGCCCTTCTTTTGATTAACTGTAATATGGAAATGTAAGTCAAATAAACCTCTTCCTTCCTGAGTTGCTTTTAGTCATGGTGTTTCATGACAGCACTATTAACCCTAACAAGAGCAAAAAGCAAGTGCCATCTTTGCCATCTCTGTAATCCCAACTGCAGAGTTTTTAATAACATACAAAATCTGCTTTTACAGAAAACATAATGATAAATTTTAGAAAACAAAGACTTTTAATATTTTCCTATAGTTCATTCTCAGCAGTATTAGGCACTGCATTAGAAGGTTTGATTTTTTTTTTTTTTTGGTTTTTTGAGATGTAGTGTTGAAGCCTGTCTTAAAATTCAACTCTGTGGCCTCAAACTCACAGAGATCTGCCTGCCTCTGCCTCCCAAGTGCTGGGATTAAAACCCACCTTGCTCTGAGGTTTTTTTTTTTGTTTGCTTGTTTTTGTTTTTTCCATTGTTGTTTTAAATCTTTCTACTTGAATTTTTGCTTGGTAGGATCAGGACAGAATTTCCAACCATTCTGAAATAGCCTTCAACATACGACTACCATTTTGTACTAGGTATTTACATGAAGCAGTCATCTCAGCACTGACTGTTATAAAATCAAAGAATCGATCAACTCTGAAATGTGCTGAAGATGTTATATATCTTGCAACATCAAATATTCAACAAAGATGTAATAATGAAAAAATAGATGTAATAATGGGAAAATAAACACAACTGACTCATACAAATTTGTTTTAGTCTTTAATAAATGGTAAAAGTTCATTTATATCAAAGAATTACTTTAAATCAGTTTCTTTATTATCAGTAAATGATTGATCTGCATTCTTATTTGTATTACACCCACATACTCTGACTGCAGAAAAATTTCTTGAACAAAAATGGTCTCTAGTGGAGAAAATTTAAGCTCTGGTATGTACAAAATAAACAGCACACATACACCTTGACAGACATTTCATCTCACAAAAAATCATGTGTAATTACAACTGTAAACATTCACAGCTGAGCAACAGAGGACTGGGATTCTACAATACTACAGGAAAGAATGGAAGGAAAGCTCAGAATGTTTTTAATTGTTTTCTTTTTTTTTAAAGATTTATTTATTTATTATGAATACAGTGTTCTGGCTGCATGTCAGACAAGGGCACCAAATCTCATTACAGTTGGTTGTGAGCCACCATGTGGTTGCTGGGAATTGAATATAGGACCTCTGGTAGAACAGTCAGTGCTCTTACCTCTGAGCCAACTCTGTAGCCCGAGCTCAGAAATTTAAGACAGATAATTTAAAGTATCCTGTATGATCTGGCATGTCAAAACGGATGCAATCAACTTTAAAATTGTTTTTCCCTAAGGGACAGGAAATAATAATAAAATTTCCAAACCTGAAAGATAAATTTCCAGTTTTTTAAGGGTCTATAGAATGCAGCTTTTAAAAAAAAGATTTTTTTAAAGTACAGTCATTATTATTTTTATAATTTATTTATTGTGTATACAATATTCTTCTGCATGTATGCCTGCAGGCCAGAAGAGGGCACCAGACCTCATTACAGATGGTTGTGAGCCACCATGTGGTTGCTGGGAATTGAACTCAGGACCTTGGGAAGAGCAGGCAATGCTCTTAACCACTGAGCCATCTCTCCAGCCCCTAAAAAAAGATATTTATTTATATATATTGGTGTTTTGTCTGCATGTATGTTTGCACACCAGAAGAGGGTACTGGATCCTATAGATTCTAGGAGTTAAACTTAGACCTTTGAAAAAAGAGCCAGTATCCTTAACCACTGAAGCATCTCTCTAGCCCTGGAATGCTCTTAAAATAAAAAAAAAGCTGGGGTGAGGAGAATGGAAACGTAACTCAGATGGTAGAGTGCTTGTCTACCATGCTGGGGTTCCATCCCCATTACCACATTAATGAAAAAAAAATCAGGTGCTGGAGACCCTAACCCTAACCCAGAAGCACAGAAATTAGTAATACTGACTGTTCTTCCAGGTCATGAATTCAATTCCCAGCAACCACATGGTGGCTCACAACCATCTAAAATGAGATTTGATACCCAATTCCAGGTGATGTGACCCCTTCTTCTAGCCTCTAGAGGGACCAGGTATTAATGTAGTGCACAGACATGCATGTAGACAAAAGACCCATACACATAAAAATAAAATTGGAAAAAAAAATGCTTGTCACTTAAGAAAGAAAGTTCAGGGTTGGATAGATGGCTCAGAGGTTAAGAGTTCTGAGTTCAATTCCCAGCAACCACATGGTGGCTCACAACCATCTGTAACAAGATCTGGTGCTCTCTTCTGGTCTGCAGGCATACTTGCAAGGAACACTGTATACATAATAAAGAAAAAAAGAAAGTTAGTTCAAGGTCATCCATCCTCTAGACCAGCCTAATATACATAAGATCCCATCTCAGATTGCAAAAAATTTTCAAGAATGAAAACTTGAATTTGGATCCTCAGCACCAGGTAAAGGACCAGATGTAGCACACAAATCTGTAAACCCAGAGCTGGGGTAGTGTGATTCTGTCCCACTGTTGGGATAAATCTTGAGCTCCTGATTCAGAGAGACTCTGTTTTCAAATAATAATATTGAGGGGCGGGGGGGGGGGGGGGGGGGGGGGGGGGGGGGGGGGGGGGGGAGGCAGTTAAGAACATGTTCTTGCAGAGAGCACAAGTTCAGTTCCTAGCATCCATGAAAGGCATCTCACAACTACCTGTGACTCAAGCAACAGGGAATGCAAAGCCTCAGGCCACCACCACCTGCACTCAAGTACACATATCCACAAACACACACACACACACACAATTAGAAATAAGAAAAATAAGTTTTAAAAAAGACTGAGATTGATCAAGAAAGATGCCTGGTTCCTTTGGCACCCACACTCACGTGCACACATGTGCATGTACACCCATAAGCACAAGTATATATATACCACACTCACACAATATTTTTAAAAGGGCTTAAAATGTCAAAAGCAACAGTGAAAGGAAGCAGTGGAGATTCTGCTTCTACTTTGAGTGAAAATTTTTTTAAGGTTTACTTATTTATTATGATTTTGCAGTGTTCTGTCTGCATGTATCCCTGCAGGCCAGAAAAGGGCACCAGATCTCATTAGAGATAGTTGTGAGACACCATGTGGTTGCTGGGAATTGAACTAAGGACCTCAGCCAGTGCTCTTAACCATTGAGCCAACTCTCCAGCCCCCCAAATAATGATCAATCTTGAATCTCATACCCGGCAAGATTATTGGTCAATAAGAAGGTGAAATAAAAAAGTACCATGCATGTGTCAGGAAGTTATCAAGAGGATATATTCCAAAGAAAATAAACAAAACGGGGAAAAAAAAGATGATTCAATAAAGAAGAGCAAAGAAAAATTTAAGGATGACATAACAAGACATCCCAAGATAAGAATGTAAATGAACATAGATGAAGATTACCAATCCAGACTGTATTAAAAAGAACTGGTGCTGGAGAGATGGCTCAGCAATTAAGAGCACTGACTGCTCTTCCAGGGACCCAGGTTCAATTCCCAGCACCCACATGGCAGCTCACAACTGTTTGTAACTCCAAGATCTGACACCCTCACACAGACATACATGCAGGCAAACACCAGTGTATAGAAAAAGAAAAATAAATAAACTTAAAAGAAAAAAAAACAGAACAAAAGGGATAGAATTTTTTGGCAAACATTTCTAGTCCCAATACTTGGAAATGAGAGGCAGAAGAATCTTCAGTTCCAGGCCAGCCTGGCTGAATAGTGATACCATCTCAAAAAGTCAAAAGCAAAGAAAATAAAGAGGGTAATGACTTCAGGAAAGAGCTCAAAAAATGAGACCACTCTACTCCAAAAGAATGTATTAATTTCTACATAAACATCAACTGGTTGACAGAAAATTATATCATAATAGTCAATATGGTTCAACTACATTTACTATATTAACAGATGCTAAAGTAAGTATATTGAGAAAAGGGAGGGGTAGTGTAAATTTAGGTGGAGCTGATAATGTAAATACCAAGAAATATTTTACTCTGAGGAAAACTATAGTAAAAATGGGCACACCTTTAATTCCAGCAGTTAGGGAGGCAGAGCAAATTCGAGGCCAGCCTGATTTACAGAGTGATTTCAGGGACAGTCAAAACTACGCACAGAAACCTTGTCTCAAAAAGCAAACAAAGAGAGAAGGAAGGAAGCTAGGCATAGTGATACACATTCTTGATCCAAACACTCTGGGTGGCAAAGACAGGTGGATCGATATTAGTTTAAGGTCTGTGAATTTGTGCTTAGCCTGGTCTACACAGAAAATTCCAGACAGCTAGAACTACACAGTGAGACCAATAGAGACAAATTTAAACCACAGAATTAAAAAAAAAATGGAGGAGTGAAGAGGCAATAAACTAAGGTATTTATCAATCTACAGTGAGGTATCATCTAAAGTATAGAGACTGGCAAAGGTGGCAGTTCTTTTCCACTATCCTATTTTAAAACTGAGGAATTTTAATGGTCACAAAACAAAAAACTTAAGAGACTCTTAACTGTAGATAAATCCAGTCTCTAGTTTGTTCTAATGTAAATAAAGACTGAACTGCTGATAAAGCCAAGGTTTAAAGTCTGGTATAAATATATTACAAACAATCTTATGTCTTCAATCTTGGCCCCACCACTGTAAAGGGGCGCATTACCTAATCAGACAGTAAGGCAACCTCCTCTTCAAGTGATTTTTGCAAGGATAATTATTGAAAGACATCTGATGTAGACAGGGTTGACCCATAATGAATTTTACTACTTTCTGTGAGTCTATTTCTCAGTTAGAAGCCGTCATTCTGACCCCAAGCTGGCTTGTTGGTTACAAAGCTTAAGAGAATGGACACATGGACAACTCAGCACGTGTCCTTGTTCGTGCTGGAAAATCATTCGTGATGAGCATGCAGACTTATCTTTGTATATGAAGGGCAGCATTATTCTTGTTATATGAAGAGGATTATCTCCATTATCCACATTCTGGATTACTTCCAGCTCTCAAGAATTATCCCAATTAGTCTACAGTATTGGGACAGTATCATTTTTTTTCTCATTTAGGTCTACTTTGCAGTGTTGCTAAGGTCTTAAAACAAACAAACAAAAACCCAGAAACTACAATTCATCAGGTCTCATTTCCACATTTTCAATGACCTACTTCACAATCCTTCCAACAAAAGTCCCATCTGTACACCACGGGAAGAGAGAAATCAGCTCAATTCAGCTAAATGAATTGTCATAGCCAACATTTAGATTATTAGTTACACCTAAATTCACAATCCCAACAAAGTACAAAGATAACAAGACTAATAAAGGATTATCCTTTATCAGCAAGTCAGTCATCTAGCCAATCAAAAGTCTTGTCTTTGGTTTTGGTAGCTCAAAGCATCTGCAAATCCAGTTTCAGAGGCTCTAACGCCCTCTTCTGGACTCTGCAAGCACCAAGCAACATCACAATGCACTTACATACATGCAAATGGACACTCATACGCAGAAAACCTAAAATATTTTTAGGAAACAAGTTATTCTGGCCGGGCGGTGATGGTGAACGCCTCTAATCCCAGCACTCGGGAGGCAGAGGAAGACGGATCTCTGAAGAGTTCAGACCAACCTGGTCTACAAGTGCTAGTTCCAGGACAGGCTCCAAAGCCACAGAGAAACCCTGTCTCGAAAAACCAAAAACAAAACAACAACAACAATAAAAACCCCAAACAAACAAAGAAACAAGTTATTCTGAAAACTAATACTGTGCTCTTCCGTGCTTTCATTCATACTAGGAAAAGTTAGCATCTACTTCAAAGTTACTGTAAATCCACTTTACTTTCTCTCAGGCCTTCCTCTTAAAATTAGGTGCCACACAAAACAGTAACCTACCAAGAATAAATTATTTCAGCAAAACTGTAAAGTTAAACCATTCTCAATTTTCTTTCAAATTTTGGACTTTAAAATGGGAGGGTGGAAGTCAGCTATGACAGCACAAGTCTTTACTTCCAGAATTTCAAGAGTCAGAGGCAGGTGGATCTCTGAGTTCAAGGACAGCCTGGTGGTCTATATGTGAGTTCTAGGAACAGCCAGGAGTACATAATGAGACCCTGTCTCAAAATATATATAAGTAAATCAGGCATGTTGTTTTACCTGTAACCCCAGCACTTGAAAGGCTGAGGCAGAACTGTTCTGAATTCAAGACAACCATGGGCTATATTATCAAGGAACGAAAAGCAAAGAAAGTGACAGTGAGGTGGGGTTTGAAGGAACTGTGTTAAGAGAAAAAAAGGATAGGTGTTAGTGTTTAATACAATATTTCGAAAGCATTTCTCGGTTGTCGATTCTGACAGTTTACCAAACCTAAGTTTAAGCCTTAAAACCAATTATTTGAAACTTCTCAATTGCAAAGCGGGTCGGAAGCAACTGCATTCAACCCTCTCATTCTTTCTGGCCGACATCCCTGACTCCAGCCACCCTCCGGTTTGCTGCTCCCACTGCGAGCCTCAGCTAACGCCTGGCGGTTTCCCTCGCTTCCACCGCTCACACAGCCGACCAAGTTGTCATTGCTATAATTACCACACCCCCGTCAGCAGCTCCAGGCCCGCGTAGTTATGACATCTGTAAACTGCAGCCTCCCGTCTCCACCCCCACCTCCCCCCAAACACCGACCCGGGCGGTAACCTGCCAACTCCCGGACCGGCCCCGCACGCCCGGGACCTCGGCCACCGCACTCCGCGCCGCTCGCCCCCGCCCTCCGGCTAGCCCGGCGCGCAGACTCCGCGCCGCCGCCCGGCGCCCCGCAGTCCCCGCCGCCGCTGCCACCGCCGCCCCGCCCCGACCGGCGTTCCTCACAGCGAGCACCAGCGTTCCCCACCCCCACCCCGCTTCTCCTTCGTCGCCGCCGCCGCCGCGCTGCCGTTAGGATCGCCGAGCCCGTGACGCACGGGAGCGACGCGAAGGTCCGGTCCCTGTCGCGTCAGCGCCAGCTCCGGCCGCCGCCCGCGTCCGCCTTCGCCCCGGGGCCTCCCTCGGGTCCGCCGAGGGAACCTAGTGCCGCCCGCCGAGGGGGAGGGGCCGCGGGGAACCCCCTCACTCACCGGCTCCTCCAGGCGACCGGTCCCGGTGCCACTGCGAGGGTGAGACGCGCGCTCTTCGCCCGCCCGCTGCGCCCCTTCCCGCACAACCTTGACCAGGCGGCGCGCACCACGGCGGCGCTCAGCAGGCCTCGCTCTCCGCTACCGCGCACCGAGCCGCGAGACCCAGCGCAGCCGGCGTGCGCAGTGCGCCTGCGTGCGGGGGCCGGCCCGCGCGCCTGCGTGCGCCTTTCCGCCGCCCGCCGCAGGGGCTGCCGGGAAGCGGAGTCTCCGAACGTTCTTCCCAGAGTGGACGTGCTAGGTTTGGAGAGGCCCGAGGGGGAAAAAAGCAGCGGCCCGAGGGGGAAAAAAGCAGCGGCCCGGGCTCTGAGTGGGTCTCTGAGGACGAGGTTTGCTGTCAGTAAAAGTAAAGACAGGTAGAAGTTATGTCCTAACTAAGCTCTTCTAGAATGGACGGCTCCCCCTCACATCTCCTTAGCTACCCTCTCACATGGTAGGTACCGCACCCGGAGCTTGCTTATTGGATGAACGATGGCATGGTTGGAGGCTGAGGGAGTATTACAAAATACGTCAGTGTCTCACGTTCAAAGAATTCGCAACTCGCCTGCCGGAACCTTCTGGGTATTCTCTTCAGCCCTCTCCCATTTTGCCTGGTAATTTATTAGTATCCTAAAACATTAAGAAATTAATTTTTGAGCCTGGCTTGATAACGCACGCCTGTGTTCCCAGAACTAGAAAGGTTGAGGCAGGAGAATGGCGAATTTTAGACCAGAATGGCTATGTAGGAAGACGTTGTCTCAATACTCATTTTTAGTTAAAAAAAAAATTGCTTTGACATGAGCAATTTGCTCTCAAACACACTGTTTAGAAAAAAATGATTATTTTTCTTTTGGGGAAGTTGAGTTGTGGATTCAAAAGACCACCTTAAGCCGGCCAAGCCGAGGTCACAGGAAAATCTCACACAAGACGTGGCTTAATGAGTCAGTTTAAAAGGCGTGTTGAGGAGCAACAGACAGTGTCGATACATTTATAAACGTAAGAAAGAGAGACCCCTCCGCAGTGCAATGTTCATTTGGCTTGGCTCCAGTGATGGTTTTAATAAACCTAACACAAACTAGAGTGACCTGGCAAGAGCGACCCTGAGTTGAAGAATGGCTCCTGTCAGATTGGCATGTGGGCATGTCTGTGAGACATTTTCCTGACTCATGATGGGCCCAGCCCCCAGTGGACAGTGCCACCCCTGGGCTGTAGAAGATAGCAAGTTGAGAATGAGTCACTGTAACCACGTTCCTCATGGTCTGTTCAGCTACAGCCTCCAGGTTCCTGCTTTGAATTCCTGCCCTGGCTTCCTTCAGAGATGTTCTGTAAACTGGAATGCCTGCCTCCAAGTTGCCTTGTTTAATGCTATTCAAGCAATAGAGCAAAGTAGAACAACCTCCTCCCTCCCATGGTCCTTCTTTCCCTTTCTTCTGACTCCTGTCTGCATCAGTAACCCCTTCTCCACTAACAGTGTGTTTATTACAATTAGAACTAAGTTTGAGTAAGGCAGTTGGGGAAAAAGAAAATGTTCTATGAGACTTAGGGCCAGTGTGCTGACTAGTTTTATGTCAACAATTTGACATAAGCTAGGGTCATCTGAAAGGAGGGAACCTCAGCTGAGAAAATTGAGCCTCTATAAGATCCAACTGTAGGGTATTTTCTTAATTAGTGATTGATGGGGGAGGGCCTGGCCCATTATGGGTGGTGCCATCTCAGGGCAGACGGTCCCAGGTTCTATAAGAAAGCAGGTTGAAGACGGGTGTGTGTTGCGCACCTTTTCCCCAGCACTCTGGAGGCAGAAGCAGGTGGATCTCTAGGATCTTTGTGAGTTTGAGGCCAGTCTGGACTACAAAGCGAATTCCAGGAAAGCCAGAGCTACACAGAGAAACCCTATCTCAAAAACAAAGAAAGAAAAAAAAAAGAAAGTAAAGAAAGCAGGTTGAACAAGCCAGTAAATAGCACTTTTCCATGGCCTCTGCATTAGCTCCTGCCCCTAGTGTTGTTTAAAAAAAAAAAAAAGCACGGGAGAGAAAGAAGCAAGTTCATATGGAAGGATTTTATTAGGGGAAAGGGAACGCAAAAAGAGGGAAGGGGAGTGGGGAGCCCAGCCAGCCTCTGGGGACAGAAGCAGAAGAGAGAGGCAGAGTGAGTGGAGTGGGAGGAAGAAAGAGATGGAAGGTGGGCAGTGCCCTTTTAAAAGGGAACTTAGTGAATGTGCACAGGAGGTGCTCTTAGTGGCTACAACCTGTCAGAACTCCCAAGGCAGGCCAGTACAGACAGAGATGCCTGATTACTAGCACCTAGGTTCATGCCCTGTTGGGGGTTTCTGTCCTGGCTTCCTTCAGTGATGCACTTAGATGTGGAAGTATAAGCCAAATAAACCCTTTCCTCCCCAATTTGCCCTTTGGTCATGCCGATCCACTGTAGCTATAGAAACCCTAATTAAGACCGGCAGGTATTCCTGACTGTAGCTGAGGTGATGTCTGATCATTATCAGGAGCTAAGACTCATTATTCAGAGTAGTCTTCATGGAGGCTGGTTTATTCCCTAATCCACCCTCAGTCCTAGGTAGATCCTTAAGAGTCCCAACCAAGAGTCACAGGTATCCACTAGGGTCTCTTCTCTTCGGCAGGGCCTTCTCAACCCCATGAGATAACCAAAGCTCTGCTTAGTGTCTTAGTTGTTGTTTGAACTCACAAAGATCTACCTGCCTCTGCCTCCTGGGTGCTGGAATTAAAGGCATGAACTACCACGCTCAGCCCATGAATAATCTTGTATATATACTATGTACAAGTAAACTGCCTGATGTGGGAGAGTCTTCTGTTTTGTGTTGATTTCATTGGTTAATAAAGAAACTGCCTTGGCCCTTTAATAGGACAGAAAATTAGGTAGGCAGAGTAGACAGACAGAATGCTGGGAGAAAGAAGTTGAGTCAGGCAGTTGCCATGATTCTCCCACCCGACACAGAAGCAGGTTAAGATCTTCTGGTAAGCCACCACCTCGTGGTGCTACACAGATTATTAGAGATGGGTTAATCAAGATGTGAGAATTAGCCAGTAAGAGGCTAGAGCTCATGGGCCAAGCAGTGTTTAAAAGAATACAATTTGTGTGTTGTTATTTCGGGTAAAGCTAGCTGTGCGGGAGCTGGGTGGCAGGAAGCGGCCCGCAGCTCCTTGCTACAACTGCCTTTTTAATTTAAAATGTATGTTTAAGAGTATTTTGCCTGTGTGTATGTATGTACGCCATATTGTGCATCTTCTGTGTAGAAGATGGGTACCAGATCCCCGGAACTGCAATTACTGACAGTTATTACTGCCATGTGAGAGTTCACATGTGCTGGGTACTAAGCCCAGGTTCTCTGCAAGAGCAGCAAGTGCCTTTAACCACTGAGCCATCTCTCCAGACCGAGGACACTACATCTTTAATATCATTAGATGTGGTAGGCAGAACTCTAAAATAATCTCCATGATCTCTGATTCTCGGTGTTGCTCTGTATAGTCCCCACCCCTTGAATAGGACCCCTTACTAATTCCTAGACAACAGATAGATCTAGGATTATAGAAGGCTTACTGTGATAACAGTTCATTTTGTAATACTTTGTGTATTATGGAACTAAAAATTCATGCTAGCCTTAAAGAAGCAATTTGTTGTCACATGCCTATAGAAGGCCACCTGGTTGGGCCTGGAGAGATAGCTCAATGGTTAAGAACACTAGCTATTCTTCTAGAGGACCCAGATTCAATTCCCAGCACAGACATGGCAACTCACAAACAACTGTCTGTAACTGCAGTTCCAAGGGATACAGCACCCTTACACAGATATTTACAGGCAAAACACCAGTGCATATAGTATCAAAAATAAATGGTTTTTTTTTTTAAAGGCCACCTGGTTGGGTCTATGGATGGCCTGTAGGACCTGAATAGCCTTTAGCTAGCAGTGAGAATCACAGGAAATGAACTCTGCTAACAGCCTGAGTGATCTCAAAAGCAGACCCTTCTGGACTTGAGCCTTCATACGTGAGGAACATGTATTTTATTGCCACTTTGATAGGCCCTGAACAGAGGATCCGGGTAAGCTGTGAACACTCTCTGGCCAAAGGAAACTAAGATAATAAATGGGTGTTAAACCACTAAGTTTGTGGTAACTCATTACATATCATTTGCAAACTAAACTAATACACTGGGCATTGCTTGGTTATTTCTCCAAGTTATAATCTACAGTTTATAAGATTCCATTTCTATGCATATTTGCTAATATTTGGAACATAAGTTTATAAACACTTATCTTTCAGCTATTTTCATCTATTTGTAAACTATTTTCATTTTATATATTTGTTACTTTTGCCTTTGTTTCATAGAAGTTTAAACCCAACTGACCAGATATCTGTGATACATTTTTTTGTTTGTTTGTTTTGTTTTTTTGAGACAGGGTTTTTCTGTGTAGCCCTGCCTGTCCTAAAACTTGCTCTGTAGAACAGACTGGCCTTGAACTCACACAGATCTGCCTGCCTCAGCCTCCTGAGTGCTGGGATTAAAGGTATGTGCTACCACCGCCTAGATACAATTTTACTTATTTATTTATTTTTGGATTTTCGAGACGGGTTTTCTCTGTTTGCCCTGACTGTTCTGAAACTAGCTTTGTAGACAGACTGGCCTTAACCTCACTGAGTTCCACATGCTTCTGCCTCCCAAGTGCTGGGATTATAGGTGTGTGCCACCACCACCCAGATGGATGCAATTTTAAAACAAAGGAATAAAAAAAAAAACCTAAAGGTCGAGAGTGAGAAGATACCTCAGTCAGTAAAATACTGGCCACTAGGGTCTGAGGACTTCAGTTCAATCTCCAGCATCCAAGCAGAAGGTCAGGTAGGTTGCTACAGGCTTTGAATCCCAGTTCTGGGGCAAAGACAGGTGGATCCCTAGGATTTGCTGATCACCCAGTTTGGCCTTTTTGGCCTAGTGACCTAATCAGCATGCCCCAGAACCCACTGAGAAGCTTTATCCCAAAAAAGGGAGGGAACGAAGGAGAGAGGGAGGAGGGAAAACAAAGCCAAGGTGTATAGCACTGCTGAGGAACCATCATCTGAGGTTGCCCACATATGTGCACATATGTGGGATTGGAGGCACACTCCTTTAATTCCAGCACTTTGGAAGGCAGAGGCCAGAAGATCTCTGGCCTACATAGTGAGACCCTAACTCAAAACGAAACCTCTGCAAGTTGAAGCTGAAAACAAAACTGCCAAGCTAACAAGTATAGAAATAAAAACAAATGTAGATTTAGTACTCAAACATGTAAATATAAAAATAGATATTTACTTGGATATATAGAGTATAGCATATTTCTGTTCTGTTACATATAAAAGCAAAATGGCAACAGGACTGGTTAAAAATTTCAGCTAGTAGTAAGTAGAGGACGGACAAATTAAATAACATGTATGTGGCAATATTTTATAATGCTTATATCCCTTTGCTTTAGGGATCTATTTTAATTTTTCATTACATGTCTAAGTTTTGCAGGATATATTATTCTGTATCTTTCTTTCACACCTGATCTTATGTAATGGTGCTGGGGAATCAAGCCTGGGACTTCATGCTAGGCAAGTACATTACCAACTAAACTCTAGCTCCAGCCTCTTATTTTGTACATTAAAGCTTATAAATATAGGAATAATAGAAGCATGATAAAAGAACTAATTAGATAGCTGTTATCTGTCTTCAATAAAAATAATGGCTGGCAGTGGGGGCCCACATCTTTAATCCCAGCACTTAGGAGGCAGAGGGAGGCTAATCTCAGTGAGTTCAAGGCCTGCTTGGTCTACACAGAGAAACCTCTCAACAAAATAATAAAATAATGTATTTCTGTTGACTATTTTTTTAAAAGATTTATTTATTTATGATGTATGCAGTGTTCTGTCTGCATGTATGCCTGCAGGCCAGAAGAGGGCACCAGATCTCATTACAGATGTTTGTGAGCCACCATGTGGTTGTTGGGAATTAAACTCAGGACCTCTGGAAGAGCAGAACTATCTCTCCAGCCCAAGGGTTGAGTATTTTTTATTCTGTTGACTTTTCCATTAATACTTCATGAACTGCCTTCAGGGGACATGTTTTTACATCAAAAGTCAAACATGAAATTAGTCTGTTACAAATAGCATCTTAAAGTTAAGTCTGGGCCAAGTAGAGGTGAATTCAATCTTTATAAGAGCTATATTCTTTGCCTAAATCACACTTCCCGCTCTGCCTCCACTTTACCTTGTTGTTACTGTTTCTTTTGGAAGCTTCCTCCCAGTCCTTGACTCATTTGCCCTGTTCTCACTTAAATTTTTTCAAAGACTCTGTTATACTCCTTTAGTTACACCTAATTGTATTTGTTCACGTGTCCATCTCTCCTTTATGATTATTCAGGGTAAAGGGTTTGGGGGGTAGTTGTCTTGCGTGGCATGCACAAAGTGACTGAAGCACTTGTAGTGATCAGTAAATGCTTGGTGAATTAAGCCACATGGTGGATGAATGGCATTGATTTTTGTTTGGGTTGGTTTTGGGGGGATTTTTTTTTTGAACAGGGAAGAGTGGGTGTTTTGTTTTTCTAGACGCGGTTTCTCTGGCAAACCAGGCTGGCCTAGAACTCAGAGACCTACCCTGCCCCTGCCTCCCGCATGCTGAGACTAAAGGTGTGCACAGCCACACCCAGCACTGAGTGGCATTGTTTGATATCACTGAATCCAAACTGAGGAGCAGTCTTTTGATGCCCTTCCAGTTTGCATTATTTCATTGCACACATAACAACTCAGAACCAGTTACTCAGACAAAGGTGATTTATTTGAATTTCCAAAGTACTTTATAAAATCATATAGAAAATCTCAAATCATTCCATTGTCCTATTTTATACTATCATCATTTTAATTGGCTTGAGTTACTTACTAGGAAAAAACATCTTTTGTTATATGTAAAATATTCTTGCTGTTACCTATAGGAAAGGAGATGAAGGATGTCAAGGAGAAGAGACAGTCAAGAGCAAGTTTTAGTTGACATCTGTCCATGCCGAGCCCAGAGGTGAAGAAGGCAGTAAGTTGCTAGTATGTGGTAGATGCCTTGAGTAACCCAGTCATTCTGAACAGATAATCAGTTATATTCAAGCCACTCTTCAAGTCACCGACGGTCATTGTTTCAACTCACCCAAAGCCTGCTGTCTGTTAAAATGAAGTAGAGATTAAACAGAGCTGCCATTTGAGACCTCCCTCCATGAGTGCGGGGAGGAGACCATCTTTAGTTCTGATGAGACTTCCTGTCCCCACATCTGATGCTGTGAAAATGTCCTATCCTGTGTACAAATCCACAAATACTGGGGCATCGCCTGCGTGCCACTAAAAACGACAATGGTTTCAGGGTTGGAAACATTGTCAACCACGCTGTCATGAGCATCTAAGGCCCCAGGACTCAGTGGCGGTGGGGTTATACTTAAATTATTACCCTGACAAAAAGAGCCTGTGAGCACTTCTGCCTCAAACACGTATACTAATTTATCAGTGCTAGAGGTTTTCTTGACTTTGTCTGCTAGTTTTTTAAGGCTTTTGGTGAAATATATGCCGGTTCCATAAACTGGGTCTGAAAGAGAAAAAAAAATGTTATAATAGATTATGTCTATTTGGGTGCTAATATGTATTTTCTCTAGACCTTCACATAATTACCTCCAACACTATCACTGATACCATCAACAATAGTTTGACATTAGAATATATCATTAGAATTTACACAGAAGTCACCAGCTTTCAAAGCAATTTCACATGGATTAGAATAAATTCATCTGTAATTTGGATAATATTATCATTTATAGTATGAAAATGTAAGATTCAGACAAATTCTGACTCAAGTCATTATTAACCAGGCAGTTAACAGCAGTAAGGAAGTCTGTTCTTAAAACACTGGCTGGCTACAGAAGCCTCAAATAAGTATCAAGGCAAAGACTCTACAGGAAGACCTTGTCTCAAACAGCAAAAAAACAGAAATGAAAACGAGCAAACCCAAACCCTCCAAAACTGTTCAGTCACCCTTAACTGTAGAGAAACTAAACGCAGCTTAGTGGCATGTATTAGCATCACAAAGCCGTGGGTCACTCCTCAGCACTGAAAATAAATAACCTCATGTAGAGGTGAACACACGAAAACTTTGAAGCTGTGTTGCCATTCCTTCCTTCTTTATCCCTTCTATGCTGAAGCAAATGCTGACATAGGCTCTAGTGCAGCACTGGAAAGCAGAAATGCAATACAAGCCGTATAAGCCACTAGTTTTCTAGGAGCCATGCTTTAAAAAGAGGAAAGAAAAAAGAAAAAGGAAGGATGAAATCAAATTATCAAATTAGAGTCAAAGTATCATCCCAGTGTCTAGTTAATAGTATAATTCACTGGGGGCGGGGCAGGGGTTGGAGAGAAGGCACAGCAGTTATGAGCACTTGTTTTCCAGAGGACCTAAGTTCAGATCTGTGGTGGCTTAAATAGGTATGGCCCACATAGAGTCATGTGCTTGAATGTTGAATGTGCTGGGAATCAAAGAGGGAGTGGCACTATTAAGAGATATAACTTTGTTGGCGTAGGTGTGGCCATGTTTGAGGAAGTGTCACTGTGGGGGTGGGCTTTGAGGTCACATATGCTCAGACTACACCCTATACACTCCTGCTGCCTGTGGATCAAGATATAAAACTCTCAGCTCTTTCTCCAGCACCATATCTGCATGCATACTACCATGCTTCTTGCCATGATGATATAACAGACCAAACCTCTAAAACTGGAAGCCATCCGTAATTAAGTGTTTTCCTTTATAAGAGTTGCTGTGGTCATGGTATCTCTTTACCCTATAAAAACCCTAAGACAAGTTCCCAGAGCACATATGGTGGCTCACAACCATTGGATATCTCCAGTTCCAGGGAATCCAGCCTCACTTCTGACCTCAAGAGATACCAAACAAACACATGGCGTGGTGCATATACATCCATGCAGGCAAAACACTACGACACATAAATCTTTTTAAAAGTTGTATCTGTGGAATAGATATATGTTTCTGGATAAAATGCTTAAATTGTCAGATGTCATTACATCCTGTATTGTCATTTCTTCTTATAATTGAAAATTGAAAGATGTCTCAGATTCTTTTTAAAAAATTCTCTCCATTCCCTCCCCTTTCTCCCCATCTCCCCCTCCCTCCTTCCCCTTCCCTCCATTCCTTGGAGGTGATGAGCCTCCCATCCTTCACAGCCCGTGGGTTTGCTGTCGTGTCTGCAGCTGTGCAGCACTCTCTGTGTTAGAATAATTGCTCAAGGAAATTCATGTCAATAAATTCCTACCCACCCAAAAAAAAGTTGTATACTTTTAAAAATTCACTAGGGAGATATTTTACATTTACATTATTGGTTTCAAAATACAGTATCTATTTTATTTATCTTTATAGAACATTTCAATTCAGATTAGCCACATCTCATGTTCAACAGTCATGTGTGGCTAGAGGCTGCCACACTGATAAATGGCATTTCTGTTTTCAAAACATCACAAAGCAATCTCCTTGCATTGTAAACATAGAAGATACAGTGCCAAAATAATAATAGTCTGAGATTAAAAATAAATATTTCTTTGGAAGAGTTTCTTTTTGAATATTGCCTCAAGGACAAAAGAGATAAAGCTTAGAACAAAGCCTCTTAATATACAAGTACACCTATAAAACAATCGTGTATATAATTTTTTAATTCATAAGAAAATCATAAAATTCTAGCTTCCATAGTTTAGTTTTTTGAGGTTTATTTTCAACTATAGGCTAAGAACCTGAAAGACTGAGAATGTTTTTTTCTGTTTTGATTTTAAACTATCAACGGTAGGAAAATAAAGCATGATGCTCTTAGAGCAGTTTTCCTCAGTTTGAAGTCCTTTCTTCCAATGGTAGAACCAAAATAATAAGGGGATGTAACTAGTTCTGACCCATAAACTATAATCTTCCCACTCCCCAGCCCTTTTTATTTGCTGATCAAAATCCTAAGCCTGTCTGTCCTGATATTGGAACAACTCTCTCTCTGAAGCATACCTCTCCCCACTGTGTCCCATGAAGCCACAGACCCCCACTGCTGAGCCTGCCTGCTGTCTTTCTTGACTTGCAGCTCAGCAAGTAAAGCCTTCCTTCTGTTTCCACTTCCCTCCGCCAGGCCAATACACTTCCAGCTTGCTGGCCTATCCTATTATTTTCTCTCACTCCAATAAAGTAGTCTTTGCGTGCCCTGCTGAGTCCGTTCTGAAAACTGTTTTAGTGATGTAACCAAGGACCTGAAAAAGGGATCCTGTGAAGACATGAGCTTGACCTCAAATTAGTTCTCTTACTTGCTGAATTTTTTTTAATTGTGTGTGTGTGTGTGTGTGTGTGTGTGTGTGTGTGTGTGAATGCTTGTGTGTATGCAGAAGAGGGCACTGGATCCACCTGTGACTGGAGTTATAAATAATTGTGTATCACCATGTAGGTGCTGGGAATCAAACCCTGGCCCTGTGGAAGAATAAGTGCCATCTCCAGTCTCTAAAAATTTTGATTTTATGTGTGAGTGGTTTTGCCTACATGAATGTGTATGCACCATGTATGTATGTTTGGTGCCCAAGTAGTTCAGAAGAGGGCATCAAATCCCCCAGAACTAGAGTTACAGATGATTGTGAACCACATGTGGGTCCTGGGAATCAAACCTGGGTCCTCTACTAGAGGAACAAGTGCTCTTAACCACCGATCTTGCTGAACATTTAAAGGCATCATATTGCTGGAAATTATAATCTGGCTAAGAATGTGAGCATGTTCCAGCAATGCAACGTCAGTCACCTGGTTAGGTGACTGGTTAGGCAGCAGACCTAGAAATGAACAAAGGCTGTAAAGGAGAATTTTCCCTGACTGAACAATGCTCCCTATTCCTGTTGAGCAACACAAGGTAAGTAACTGTTCTGTGTTTTTCCTCTCCTCTTTCAAAATGGGAGCCATTACTACTCTTTTCCCAATCCTTTACATATCATTAGCTAATGACAGAGAGGGCACTTCACCTGCAAGACTATACCTGATTCATTCACAGGAGATAGAGGAAGAAAGGGCTAGGCATGGTGGTACTTGCCATTTATCCTGGTTCACTAGGGAGGGAAGGCAGAGGCAGGCAGAACTCTGAATTACAGGTCATCCAGGACTACAAAGACTCTGTCTTACAAACAAAACAATACAAAAATAACAAACTAGGGGTGGGTGCAAAACAAGTTTCTTAAATGTAAGTAAATATGCTTCGAACTAAGGAATGGGGTTGGTTCTGATAATTGTGTTGAGATGAAAAGGACAAAGCAGTGACACTCCAAGGTGCTCTCTGCAGGCAGAACACAGACAAGAGTGAGATTAAACCTGAACCACAGATCCTGCTGTTCACCTCTAAAGGCCAGTGGCAAAGGATCCCTCCCCACAGCCATACTCTGATGTCTGATTGTCCTGCCCATGCAGGCAGCCCTGAGGGTGAGCCCCGACGATGAGGCCAATACCTACCACAAGGTGTTGTGTACAGTCTGTGAAAGCCGACTCTGCATACCACATTGCAAAACTGATAGGGGACCTGCTGGAACAACCTTTGGCTCCCAGATCCCCTCGGTGTTCTCCCTTCCATCATTTTCTTCTTCTCTTGGAAAGCATTCTTGAGCACACTATTTTGTATCTGTGCCACCTATAAGAAAAGAAGAACTGAACTGGTCTGAAAAACAGCTACTTTAAATTGTCTGCTGTACTACTTGGAAACTACATGTGTGATGTGCATGGAATACATGCATTTTGCTTTTTAACTCTCCTAATTTGGCTTCTCTCCAAAATCTACCCCCTTTTCAGTAAGTGCATTTAATAAAGTTAGTTGTATGCCTACAATCCCTGAAAAGGAGTCAGGAGGATCAGAAAGGGATTAAGGACAGTCTCAACTACACAGCAAGTATGAAGCTAGCCTGGGCTATATGAGACTCTGTCTCAAAAAAAAAAAAAAAAGTAACAAAAATCACAGGCTTCGGAAATGGTTCAGTTCGTTGGTAAAGTGCTTGGTTTGAAAGCATGAGGACCTGAGTTCTATCCCCAGAATCTACATTTTAAAAAGCCAAGCATTGTGGCATGAGCTTGTGATCCCAGCACTGGGGAGGGAGCAGGTCCCTGGGGCTCACTAGCTTGCCAACCTAGCCTATTTAGTTAGTTCCAAGTAAAAGTGAGAGATCCGCCTTAGTCACTGTTCTAGTGCTGTGAAGAGACACCATGACCAAGGCCAACTGATAAAAGAAAGCACTTAACTGGGGGCTTGCTTACAGTTTTAGATTAGTCCATGATCATCATAGCAAGAAGCAGACAGGCACAAGCCAGAGCAGTAGCTGAGAGCTCTACACCCAGCTCATACACAGAGGGCAGAGAGAATGAGACACTCAGCCTGGCATGGACTTTTGAAACCTCAAAGTTCACCCCCAGTGACATACCTTCTCCAGTAAGCTCACACCCACTAACACTTTCTTCTGGTTAGTTTCACTAACCAGAGACCAATTATTCAAACACGTGGGCCTATGAGGGCCATTTTTATTTGAACCACCACAGGCCTTGTCTCAAAAGACAAGGTGAGCTGTGGAAGATGAGTATCCTAAGGAAGGACAACAACCAAGGTTCTCTGGCCTCCACATGTTAGAAACATCAGATTGTCAGAGCTCAGGTAGTTTAGGCACTGACATGCCCCACCCCCTTTCCTTCATTTGCTTTTCATGGTTTCTTTTATAGCTAGACAACTGAGAGAGATTGTGGATGAGACCCCGGTCAATGGGGAAGGACACAGTCGCCCCTGTGTTAGATAAAAGGCAAGAACTCCCAGCAGTCTTCCTGCTCTTCCGCTTTCTGAATAGCACACCCTGCTAATTAGAAGTCAAGTTTGCCTTGTTAAGATACTTTCACTGGAGAAGCCTCTTTATTTCAACAGCATACACATACCAGGCAGATATAGCCTGCTATACACAACAGATCCACTGTGTTAAGTATGTGCCAGTCACTAGTGCTGAAATGATCAACAATGCTGACATAGTACATGTCCCATTAAAGCTAATGGTTTGTGAGATAAAAGTAGGTAAACAATTGTAGCACAGTGGACTAAGCTCTAATGTACTTTCACTGTTGTGGTCACTGACAGGTAGACCACCTGCTCATGAATCTTGATTCTCTGGCTCTGTAGGTCTTGACATCATTTCTACCTCCTGATTCCAGCTACACCCTCAGGCCTGAATTCTTACCTGGTCTTACTCAGGCCCCAGGTGACTGACAAGCTACCTGCCTTAGAGTCCTTGGCAGGTGAAGTTTTATTTTGGCTATAGAACCAATCAATAGCGAAGTGAACCAGAGCCTCCCTTGATTAGGTATACCTTCACAACCCACAGGCCACACTTCTCAAACTGTCTCTTTCGGTCCTCAAGTTCCTGAGATAAAGGTACTGGGTAGCGAAGATATGTGTGAAAATCCTCCATTTCATCCAGTATTTCTTGTTGATTGGTCCACTGTCCTAAAAATGAGTAAGACAAAACCTTGAGGAGATTCGATTAAACAATTTCTTGCTGGGCAGTGGTAGCACATGCCCTTGGGAGGCAGAGGCAGACGGATCTCTGAGTTCAAGGCCAGCCTGATCTAGAACGAGTTCTGGGACAGCCAGGGCTATACAAAGAAACAACTGCCTTGTGAAAAGGAAATCTAAAAATGTGGACAATCGGCCCATTGAAAGCATATGCTCCTGCTGTTTAGAGCACGCAGGAAGAGCTGCACCAGGCACCCAGGAGCTGTTTCTGCTTCAAACAAACAGAAACCCTTGCTCTTCACTGGGCCCTGGTACGTATCTAAAACAAGGCAGAAGCCTGCCACCTTTTACTTCAGGCCTAAGTGCATAGGCGTATCTGTTAATAAGGAGTGTCAGTCTATTTAACCTATTTTAAGATGGAAAGCACTTTAACATTTAGTTATCTTGGAGTCCAGGGACCACAAGGCCTTCCAGGCAGGACAGGCCACTTCCATGGTTAGAACAGTTGTCTGTGATGGAGACAGATCTTATGGAGTATAGGTTAGTCCCCCACCATAGATGACCATGATTAAAAATTATCAATTTATGAGACCATCTTGCAGGACCCTGAGCTGAGGTAATGATGGACGGGAAAAGCCTTGACAAGGACTGCTTGCTTTCTCTGCCTACACTCAAAGTGTTTTTTTAAGATTTATTTTCATTTTATGTGCATGGGTGTTTGCCTGCATGCATTATTTGTGCAACGTGTGTATGCAGTGCATGCAGAGACCAGAAGAGCATCAGATACTCTAGAACTGGAGTTAATAGATTGTTTGTGACCATGTAAATGTTTGTAAACCAAACCCAGGTCCTCTGAAACTCGAAATCAAGTGCTCTTAATTGCTGAGCCATGTCACCAGTCCCCAATTCATCCTTTAATTAAACCTAAAACTAACATAAATAATCAGAAGAGGAAATGGGAGGTGCTGGGACCCTTTATTGCTTCCTCTGCCCAATGTGAACTGATGAAAACTTTCTCTGTCACTACTCCTATCCCTGATTTTCATACTGGGAAGGACAGCTGAGCTGAGCCTCCTGGGGCTTCAGAGGCTGACCTTCTGCCCGGACGCTGTTCTAAACTATGATACACTAAGTTATGGGGTGAAATGGATGCATGATGAATTTGTTCTTGGTGAGTTGGGTCCTGAGACTTCAAAAATGGGAAGGGGAGCATTAATTACACTTTTCCACTTAATTTGTTTTAAAAATCACGTTTATTTGTTTGTGTGGATGTGGGTATGTGCTGGTCCCCATGGATATAGAAGAGAAGGCAGCTTATGGAAGCTGGTTCTTTTACACAACATGAGTCCTAGGGATTGAACTCAGGTTAGACAGCAAATGCCTTTACCTCCTGAGCCATCTTGCTGACCATCAAAGTGGCATTTTAAATGAGACAATAGCTTGGTTGGCTGTAGGACTCACAAAGGGTCTCTGTTGGCCCAAGTGCCCACAGTTACTCTAATGAGTTTAATCACACTGACTGAGAGGTAGTGGGGTATATATCTCACCATACCAGTGAGTCCTTTTGTTGGTGACAGAGTTCAAAATAGCAATTTTAGAGAATGAAATGCTGCCAGCAATATATAAACGTAATGAAACTCAAGGTAAGTAATAAGATAGAACATATCTACATTTAATGCTCCATCAGCACAATTGAGCATGTTGGGTTTTTTTTTTTGTGGTGTTTTGGTTTTTGGTTTTTTCACCCCATGGCTCTAGCAGGTCTTACTTTAGGCTTTCTGTGTAATTACCTCTTAAGACAATCCATGTCGTTGCAAGTAAATCCAATGGAATGTGATCTAATTATCAATCAACAACTCTGACAGTAGAGAGACAAAACACAACTTATCAAAGCATTATGACCTGAGCTGAACATGGAGGCTCACATCTGTAATCCCAGCACTTGGGAGGCTGAGGCAGGAGGACTGTCCTGATTTCAAAACCCACCTGGGATACATAGTGAGTTTCTGGACAGCCTGAGTTACAGTAGGAGACCTTATCTCAAAACTAAAGCAAAAGAAGGTTAGGAGAGGGGCAGAGACCTGTAATCTCAGCTCTCAGCAACCAGAAGCAAGAGAACACAGAGTTCAAGGCCATCCTTAGGTACGCAAATTTAGGGCCAGCTTGGGCTACTTGAGACCTTTTCTTTAAAAAATAAACAAACAAAAACTGAATAGAGCTGATGGAAATATGAACTTGGAGCAGCTGTGGCTGCCCGCACAAGGCCTGCATACAACCAAGCCAGTCAAATCTGTGCGTGTGCAGGGGAGAGCTGCAGGAACTGCCACTTCTAACTAAGGAACTATGGGTATTCGGGCTGCAGTCTGATAGGTTGCTCACACTCCATTCCATTGGACAGCACTACATTCATGTGTCTATGAAGGCTCCAATTGAACTCCATAAGTTTAAAAATCGGACATAAAGTTAGAAGGGAAATATGGGGGAGGCCTAAGAGGAGCTGGAGCAGAGAAATGGGCTGAATATGATCAAAATACATAACTATATACATGTATGAAAATCTCAAAGAATAAACAAAAATATTTACATCCCCAATCACAAGAAGTGAATGATCTAACACTGAACCTGAATGGGCTTTTTTTTCCCTCTCTCAGGCTGTTACTCCACAAATACGAGTACACTCATGACCAGAAGCAACTGTTAGGAGGGCTGATGCTTCTGTTTCAAGACACGGTCTTATGTAAACCAGGTTGGTCTCCAATTCACTCTGTAACTGAGACTACCTGATCCTCCTGTCTCCGTCTCCCATGTGCTGGGATTACACCTGGCTTTGGGGGATCAGGGTTCACTAGTTTTCTCCTTTCTGCTTCTGTTCCATCTCTTCTCTCTGCGGAGATCTTTGCCCTGACTTAGCAAAAACACTGCCAGCACCAACATCCTTCATCCCTTAGTCAGAAGGACACTTATTTGAATTTAAGAAACTCTTTTTCCTCTTTTATTTATTTATGTTGATATAGTCACAGTACATAGCACTGACTGGCTTGGAATTCGCACAGATACACCTCAAAGGTGCTGGGCTGAAAGTTGGGTGCCACAATGCCTAGCAAGAGCTTTGACCTTGATATGCAATTACTCACCTAACAAGCCCCGAAGACTTTTCCCCTTTTTTCTTGCCACTTCTTCCTGAACTTCACACAGCATGCCTTCAATATGCATGACGGCTTCAATTAGGTCAGCCTGGGCACCCCTAATCTCCAGAGTGGCCTTTTGTGGACTGACAGTCTCTGAGATGGAGACTCCTGAGGTTGTCTGGAGCTGAGACAGCCTGTCATGCTCTTTTTTCCCAAGGTAGAGAATGTGGTTGTTCTCAATGATGTGGCAGTCCTCAGAAGTCAGCAACCTTTCAATCCATTCTTTGGCCTCACACATCTCTTCCACTTTTACACCCATCAGACTGATGGCAGGGGATCCAGCTTCAAGTCCAAGTCTCTGCTCCCCTCTGATCCGCTGTGGGACTGAAGCGACTATCAAAAACATTTATAGAAGGCTGGTGGGTTTTTAAATAGTACAGAACATCACAGCCACTGTTGGCCCCAAGGCTGTCACCGCCACTGTCACCAACAGCAGCTAAGACCTATCTGTAAAAGCTATAAAGGAAGTCTACATGAACAGCTAGCTCATGGCCGGCCTCCTTATAAACACATCAACTAGCTTAGAAGACAATGGATTTATTGTATCTACCCTCTGCTGTGTATGATTTGTCAATTCATAAGTAAGTTTAGCTATTCTCACCTGCCAAGTGGCATATCCTTAGCCTCTTGTTCCTACCAGACTTCAAATCAAACACCTAAAGCTACAGAATTCGAGGAATAAAATGTATTTTTTAAAAACAAAAACTGTCCAGGCAGTGGTGGCGCACACCTTTAATCCCAGCACTCAGGAGGCAGGGGCAGTCAAATCTCCGAGTTTGAGGTCAGCATGGTCTACAAAGTGAGTTCTAGGACATCCAGAGCCACAAAGAGAAACCCCGCCTTGAGGGGAAAAAAGAAAGAAAAGCTGAGGTTGAGACTGGTAACATGTACTTGTAATCGCCACACTTAAGAGGTGAGGCCAAGAGGATCATGAATACATGAAGGTTTTGAGGTCAACCTGGGCAATGTGAGAGCCTGTCTCAAAAATAAAATAGATGGTGGCTCTGGGAAGAGTCAGGAGAGGATTAGGGCAAATGCACTGTATGTAATTCTCAAAGAACTAATAATCACCTTAACTTTTAAAAAAGGTAGCAAGGGGCTGGAGAGTGGCTCAGCAGTTAAGAGCACTGGCTGCTCTTCCAGAGGACCCAGATTCAAGTCTCAGCACCATCTCGGGAGCTCACAAGTTACTGTCTGTAACTTTGGCTCCCTCACACAGACACACATGCAGGCAAAACACTGATGCACATTTTTAAAAAAAAGTAGCAGTTAGGCAAAATATTCCACAGGAAAGCAAGCACAGCTAATACCTATGTGAAAAGATGCTTATCTTGACTGCAATTAGAGAAATGCACCATCACCCACAAGATGGGCAAGAATTTGGCAGTTTAACAATATCAAGTGAGAAATCTATAGAGCAACTAGATTTCCTAAATATCTATGACATAAAATTGGGAACAGCATTCTTACAAAAGTTAAAACCAAAAACTTTTACAAAGCCCACATTCTGTTATTTTTTTTTTTTTAAATAGCTGAGAGAGAGAAGACAGAACATTTCTTCAGGTGTTCAGACTAGGTAGCAAGCACGTTTCCCACCAAGCCATCTTATATGTTCACATTGGAACTAACTGCCCAATGGAAATAAGCTGGTGCCCTTCAATAATGGAATATTACTGTACTTATGAAAAGAAATTACCTTTACATGACTGAGTCACAGAAACATATTCTGAGGGGAGACAAACAATTTGATAACTACTCTGGACATTGTTCTAAGAGCTTTAAATATATTATTTTATTTAAGACACGCAACCCTTTGAGACAGGAACTATTTAGTTCATCATAAAATTGATGTCACTTGAGATTCCCAGAGTCGTTGAGTAACTTGTGCATGGTTGTAGGACTAGTTAATCATGTCCACCAAGCTAGTGGGTGGGTGCATCTGAGCCTAAAGTTACACAACTTTCCAGTGGTGATCCACAAACAACAGAGTAGGGGCTGGAAAGATGGCTCAGTGGTAAAGAGGATCCAAGTTCAATTCCTACCACCCACATCAGGCAGCTCACAACCACCTCTAACTCAAGCTCCAGAGAGATCTCTGGCCTCTGAAGGCAAAAATGCACTTATGTGGACATGCCTCTCTCCTCCCATAAATAAAATTTTAAATAAGGACACATGGGTAGGTAGTCAGTATCTATCTTTTTACTGACGCCACAGCTGGGTGGTACCAGGAGCTCTGGAAAGCAACAGGGCAGCACTAGAAGGAAGGAGCAAGGGAGCTGAGTTGAAATAAGGGCCAATGTTTAAGACAACAGAAGTGAAAAGGGAATTTTAATAGGAGTATACTTTTTGCTGTTTTAAATACTTATTTGGGAATTTACATTACTTTCTGGAAAGACACAAAAACCATACATAGTGGTACTTTCTTGAGCCGTCATTATTATGAGAGAATAATTACTTCAGACAACTAAGTTGTTCAAATCACTAAGGGCAACTTTTCTAAGCACTAAAATGCATTCAATTAACCATTTATTATATAAATATTCCTAATGAAAGCATGCTTCTCTTTATCCCTGGCTAGTTTAATCTTTCCTTGATAATCGAAGAGAATCCGTATCAAACATTCTGAATGGCAATTATTTTCCTGTGGTTTCTAATTTCTTTACAGATATTTTCAAGAACTACTGACTTAATCACAATCCTTGTCTCTGTGCTTCAGTTTGATGACATATAGAACTTTTACATCCCCTTTTTGCATTAGCGTTACCTAGAACTCCATCCCTTTCCTGTTCCTCTATATTCCATGTGGAGTCCCAAATTTATTTGTTGGCTCCTACTGGTTTGATTTATCTCAAGTGCTGCCCTCTCCCTCCACTGCTGCCCAATGGCAATCTTCCAATCCCATGCTCACCTTAGAATCGTTCTTGTCCATGCAGCCATTCTTGTTCGCCCCCAGCCTGAAGGAATCTTTCCCTCTTCTACTCTACCCAAGGAGTCTGGCCATGTGCCCTTTTATTTGTCTCCTGGAACTGGTTTAATGCTTTGTAATTTTAATTTACAAAACATTTTTTGATAATTGGAAATTATCAAAATATTGTCTATTATTTAAATTGCCGGTTCATGATTGCTCTCCCTTTCTCTCTGTGAATGTGCATACATGTCACATGTACTATGGTATACATTTGGAGGTCAAAGGACAATTGGTGAGAATCAGTTTTCTCCTTCTACCAAGTAGGTTCTGGACTTGAACTCTGGCCAACAGGCTTGGCAGCAGGTGCTCTCACCTGATTACACATCTCACCGGTTCGTAGTCACCTATCGTGATCATCCTCACTTTACAGACAAATCTATATAGGCTCCTAAGACTCCCAAGACTCGTGACAGAGCTACTCTTCTGTACTTGCAGCACAACTGAGCCATTAAACATTCCACCCCAGTCCATTCACATTCCAGTGAAGGAGTGGAAGTCTGAGACAAAATTAATACCACTAGCATACACCATTCAATATTGGTTTAATCCATCAATCCCTGGAATCCAAAACCTAGCTTAGCGGTGAAATCAACTAGACAGTTCTTAAAGAGATCTGCTTGACCCTAGACCAGAGTTGCTGAATCAGAATCTATAATCAGAATATATGGGCAGGCACCCCACCTTTCTTTCATGTAGCGCAGGATGGCCTCAAACTTGCTATCTAATGAGAATGACCTGAACTCCCGATTCTCCTGCCCCCCACCCTGATGCCTGTAGGACTCTTAATTTCTCACTCACCACTGCTACTGCTGAGACTCAGCTCACTGGACCTCTTCGTCATTTCATCACAAAAAGCCTAAAATGAGCAGAGCAAAGCAGTCATAACAGGGAGGACAGTGTTCCAATAAAAATCTCAACCTGCACACACAACAGCACTCTCACACAGTCCTTAGGCCACAAGCAGGCTTTAAACAGCCCAAGAGAACAACATGAGCAGAGCTACTACAACAGCGGTTCTCAACCTGTGGAGATATCAGGTATCTACATTATGAATCACAACAATAGCAAAACTACAGTTACAAAATAAAAAAGAAATAATTTTATGGCTGGGGGTCACCACAACCTGAGGAACTGTATTAAAGGTCACAGGATCACTGTATTAGAACATCTGAGAAATGAATATAGGTAAAAATGAAAGAAAATCAAAACCTGGTAGGATTTAGGCAAAACATAAGCATTCATCCATTCAACAGGTATTAATGTAGGTACTGAATTAAATAAAAATATAGATCACTTCTAGACATTATGAGCACACCAAACTGTTTTATATGAGTTAATTATTGTAAAGTACTTAAAATTTGATCTGACTCATAATGAATATTGATATATGTTAGATATGGTAATAATTGTTACAAGATGGTCTACAGGAAAAGAGACATTATCTAATACCTTTCTTCTTCAAAGGTGATACAGTAGCAATAATTACTTTATTGAAAAATGATAATATTGATGAGATAAAGAGTAGATTTTGCTTTATCTGTACGTGTGTGTGTGTGTGTGTGTGTGGACAGGGTCTCACTGTCTCACTATGGCTCACAGTATAGCCCTGGATGGCCTGGAACTCAGAGATCCTCTTTTTTTGAGGGGTTGATAGAGACAGGGTTTCTCTGTGTAGCCCTAGTTGTCCTGGAAAAACTCTCTGTAGATCAAGTTGTCCTTAAACTTATTCAGAGATCCACCTGCCTCTGCCTCCTGAGTGCTAGAATTAAAGGCATGTGCCAACAGACCAAACTAAAAAATGAATTTTCTTAATCTTTAAAACATTTCTAGCTGGGCAGTGGTGGCGCATGCCTTTAATCCCAGCACTTGGGAGGCAAAGGCAGGTAGATCTCTGTGAATTTGAGATCAGCCTGGTCTACATGAGCTAGTTCCAGGACAGGCTCTAAAACTACAGAGAAACCCTGTCTCGAAAAACAAAAACAAAAAATTTCCTTTATAAACTGTATTTGAAGCTTCTAGACACCCCCCCCCCGGGGAGGGAAATGACCAAAAAAAAAAAAAACACACACACACACAAAAACAACAAAAAACAGAGCAAATCCCTTAAACTAACTACATTTAATTACCTGGGGAGGTAAAGACAGGGTTATTCCCTGTCATACCCATCCAAGAACTTGGAAATAAACATTATCCACTAATAAGCACACTGTAAAAGAGGCCATATACAAAATAAGTCAGCTCTTTCGTAGTTCATCTTAGAAGTCGGGAGATGTTGCAAGGGTAGAAACACGTAGGGAAAGCTTTAACTGAAATGTGATGAAAAACTGAGAGGTGGAGCCAAAGGGCAAGGTGTGGCAGACAGAGTTCTTCCAGCTCTGCTCACTAGTGATGAAAGAAGTGGGAGGTGATGAGTGCTGTGAATATGTTTTACTGCCATTGGTTAATAAAGAAGCTGCTTTCAGTCAATGGCTTAACAGAATATAGCCAGGCTGAAAGAAATATAGAGAGAGTAGAATGAGTTAGTCAGATGCCATGTATAGCTGCCAGAGACAGATGCTAGAACTTTGCCGGTAAGCCTTGTAGTAGTGCACAGATTAGTAGACATGGGTTAATTTAAGGTGTAAGAGCTAGCTAGAAAGAAACTTAAGCTATTGGCCAAGCAGTTTTGTAATTAATATAGTTTCTGAGTGATTATTTCAGGTCTAGGTGGCCAGGAATGAACGAGCAGCCTCCATCAACAGAATGACATGTCAATATGTGCCAGCTAAATCCACTTAAAACCTGAGAGAGTTTGGGAAGGAATTCTAGACAAAACAAATAAACAAAGAGATCAATGCAGCTTCTTGCTCTGTTTTCTGGTTTGCCGCACCTCCTTTACGACAGGTCTTCCTGACTCAGCCTTGGCAAGGAAGGCTGTGCAGCATCTTTAAAAACAGTGGCTCCCTGGTTTGCAACCACAAATGGCTCTGACTCTTTCAGGAGGTCTGCCTATGGAGCATTTAAATAGGGTTTATGAGCAGCTGTTCAAACTGCTTAATGGTGTGACATAGGCCTGCCGTATATCTGGAACTAGGGTGGTGTACATGGCTCTCAGAGGCAGTGAACATGCCTCCACCATGTTGGACTGGGCAGAGCAAGCAGACCATGCTAAGGGGTTGGTCCTAGCTACACACACTTAGGAATTTAAAACAATTATTTCCTGGTTAGAAAATAATTAAAGATGCACACACAATAAAGACAAATTCAGATGAAAAAGACCTCTAAATGGGTCACAGTGTTGGATAAATGTACAAGGCTTGAGAAAGAGAGAGGAAAAAGAGCATAGACAGTTATAAAAAGAAGTAAAGTCTTTAAAGAAACAGCAAAAGTAATATAAAAGAGTACAGACAGTCATACATTCAAGGAATAAAGATAATAAGATAAATATTAAACTTGTAGAAAAAGTAATAGAGTAATAAAAATAAGCCATGTAAAGATGGAATATACAGAGTCTGGATTATGCATATTATTGTGTTTTCTTTGAATTTTTTGACTGTGAAGGAGCTAAGTACAGAGAGACATTTCACTGGGCTGCTAAGCTAAACCAATATATGTATTTTAAAGGTACCTTGACTTCAAAATTTGTGTCTAAAGATTTGTTGCTTTGGAAAAGAAGTTCTGCTTTTGTTTCCACAGAAGATGAGAACTTGTGGATTCCTTCCAGATTAATATGGTTTGATGGACCAAGGCCTCCCAAAAGGTCACTGTGAACACCGCCCCCCCTCAAAAACAACATCCAACAAAAATCAGGAAGCAGTTTGGAGAGAACTACACCCAAATTCCCAAATATTATTTATAAAAGTTTATTTACATTTAAAGGGGGATATGCTATAGAGATGATTACTTTGCATTGGTATGAATCTTGGCCTATTGATGAAAATTTTAGGTCAATTTTGTTATATGTATATTTCTGTTCTTAATTAAAGTATTGGTTATACAGCTTATTTAAAATGTAATGTATAATTAAGAAATACAGGTTAATAGGTAGTCATATATAATAATCAAGCTTGTAGTCATGTTAGGTAGGTTTTCTAGATATATAGAGATATATTTCAATTATATAGATAATCTTCAAACCTTTCAAAGACCTATGGATATAGCATTTAAAATGTTTTAAGAACTTGGGATTTTTCATGACAATGAGACAAGTCTGCTCCTGGCAGCACCAATCTACTTCAAGAGGAAGATGGACATCAAAGAGGCTCCTCATAGAGCTTGTTAGCCATTTGGGCAAGAAACTGCTCTTGCCTGAACTGCTTGACTGGACTTGCAGAGCCCATAGAAAAATGACTACTGAAGTTGCCTAAAGAAGGTGAGGCAGTCCTTTGGGGTTCCTGCTTCATGAAAGGGCCTGCCAGACATTCTGCAGAACACAGAAGAAAGTGACTGACACACTGCTAATATAGGTGTAACTGTTCTTTGAAATTTCTTGCTTCATGGAAAGTCTGCCTGATACTATGGGCCAGTAGGTTGAAGATGGGTGCCCGCAATGTTACAGAAGAACTTTGGGTGACTGTCCAGGCAGCGGGATGTTCCTGTAAATTCTAGAGTTTTGGAAGTTACTTACAATATACTTCCTGTTTACTTAGGTAATATATCCTTCTGGAGTCTTTGATGGAATTGAAGAATAGATAGTTATATTTTCCCTAGTTATGATAAAAGATAAAGTAGATATAAGTATTGTAACTGTAATTATTGCTTGATACCTGTTTTGTTATATGCAATTTTACTATGTTAAAACCTTTTAATTTAGACAGAAAAGGAGAGGTGATGTGGGAAGTAATATACACTGTGAATATGTTTAATTGCCATTGGTTAATAAAAAAGTTGTTTTCAGCCAATGGCTTAACAGAATATAGCCAGGATATATATATATATATAT
>NW_026068088.1:2778001-2809869 GCF_014885135.2 Alexandromys fortis
TATATATAGAGAGAGAGAGAGAGAGAGAGAGAGAGAGAGAGAGTAGGTGGAGTTAGTGAAACACCATATAGCTGCCACTGGAGACAGATGCTGGAACCTTGCCAGCAAGGCACGACCTTGTGGTGATGCACAGATTAATAGGGTTATTTTAAGATGTAAAAGGTAGCTAGAAAGAAGCTTAAGCTATTGGTCAAGCAATGTTGTAATTAATATAGTTTCTGAGTGATTATTTTGGGTCTAGGTGACCAGGAACAAACAAGCAGCCCCCATCAACAGATGAACACCTGATCTGAGAGGTGGAGCCAAAGGGCAAGCTGTGGCAGTATCCTTCCAGCTCTGTCCACTAGTGATGAACACCTGACCTGAGAGGTGCCAACAGTGTGTTTTGCAGAGCTGTTTCTTACTCTGAGACAAAATGCCTGGCTTAGGTTAATACACAAGAAATATTTGCTAAATAACCATCTATTGCTTTTTATACTTTTATAGATACTCAGCTCTATCCAGGACAAAAACTATCAAGAAATATCCCAAAGAGAGCAGGGTAGTGGTGGTGCAAGCCTTTCATCCCTGCACTCAGGAGGCAGAGGCAGGCAGATCTCTATGAGTTTGAGGCCAAACTAGTCTACAAGAGCTAGTTCCAGGACATCTAAGAGTGTAACACAGAGAAACCATTTTAAAAATACAAACAAACAAACAAAATATAGTAAGAAATACCCCAAAGAAAGAGGAGAAGAGGGAGAAAGTGAAGAAAGAATCATCCCATACCAAAACTAGGTTGCTAACCTTTACAGAACAAAGAGAATAAACACAACAGGAAAAGAGAAAAGCAAATCGTGAGCATGACTTTGATTGGGGTGAACTTGAACATTTGGTCAAGGGTGAGTAATTTGCAGAAATTAAACTTTACCGAGTTAGAATCCCACCACATGTGGGATCCTAACCTAGCCTCTTAGACTAGAGATATTAATTAGACATTGGTGATTGAATGAATTGTAAGATATTTCCAAGAAGCTAACTAACCTTGTATGTCTCCTTATCTACTGGAAATATCACAATCCTTACAGTCAGTGATTTCTCCGGGTACTCTTTAGCAAATGTTAAAATTTCATCTAACATTACCCTCGCTGCTGAACTGCCCTTTATACCAATCCCTCCTGTCCCGAGGGCAGGAAAAGAAATGGAATTTACGTATAGTTGAAGGCATTTTTTCAGACAACTCTTCATTGCATCTTTCAATATCTGTAAGATAAATACAAGTTCAAGATCAACCTTTGAGTCTAAAATAAGAAACTGCGGCAACTAAATGCTACTTAGTGCATCTGAGCACTGTACTCTCTCCCATTTATAAAGCCTTGATTGTCCTCCCCATCTTAGGGAGCCAAGCGTCAGTGTGCCACTCACTGGCCACTCCCAAGTCAACAGAGTCCCTGGCAGTTTAGAAGGAGATGGAGACTAAATGAGGCAAAGAGTGGTCCTTCACCATGATTAAGTCTACTGTGTACCTTCTCCTGGAGAAGTGCCAATAGCCTGGCAGATTTAAACTTCCATCAACTTTTCTTTTTCCTCTTTTTTTTTTTTAAGGACAAAGTCTCACTAAGGCACCCTGGCTAGAGTAGAGTACGTAGCTTCAAACTCACAGAGGTCTGTCTGCCTCTGCCTCCCAAATGTTGGCATTAAAAAAAAAAAAAAAGGAGTGGACCACAATGTCAACTAACCCTCTATCAACTTTTCAATACTACATTGAATTACTACATACAGACAGGAAGGTTGTCTGTGGAAGAACCTTGAGAACCTTGGAAAGATGAAGCATAGAGAATGATTGGAGGGCCAATCTAGGATTAGAGAACTCTCTCACAAAGAACAAGACATAGTACAGAATACACACACAAAAACCCGCAAACTCACGCGCACATATACACACACACACTTGCATTCTAGGTGTGATGGCTTATAATGCTGGCACTCAGGAGGCAGATGCAGGAGGATTCCCATGAGTTTTAGAATAGCCTGGGCTACATATTTCCAGGCTAGCCTCGGCTAGACAGTGAAACTTTATCTCAAAAATAAAAACAAAAAACAGTCAGTGTAGTGGTGGCACACACCTTTAATTCTAACTCTCAGGAGGCAGAGGCAGGTAGATGTCTGTGAGTTCAGCTATGTAAAGATAGTCACAATCTCAAAAAAAAATGCACATGGGATTAAGCATCTCTACATCTGAACGGCCTCCCTCTATTCTCTAATTTTTGTGTTTTGGGGGAGGAGTTGGCTAAGAGTCAATATCTATTATAGGCACAGTCAGAAGAGACCAGGTAATAGATTAGACTGGAATGGTGTGAATCCAACTCCTGCTGGAATTTAACCTGTGAAAGAAAATATGGAAAGGCTGAATCCCACCTCACCATGGAAAGACAGAGCAAGTCATCGTGAATTGTGAAGCAAACTGGTGCACAGACAGAAGGGCTCAGATGTTTCAGTGCCCACATGCAGGGTGTACACTTAGACATGTCAAGTCAAACTTAAGAGAACTTGGGGCAACCATACTTGCTCAGCCTTTCAGTCGGGCATAGGTGTGTTTCCTAACAGGGATATATCATCTGATAATAGCTTACAAACATAATGAAACAATGGAAACTTAACAAACCGCCTAGACTCTGCAACTATACAAACAACCAGATTTTGAACTTACCTGGTCTTTGTTATCGTGCTGCCATACCACGTGGAACACACACTGACACGACAATTTAAATCCTCCTGTGACCAGTACCGGCTGGCAATCTGAAGACCGTTTAGCCTCATCAAGTTCCCATTGCATTTCAGGTCCTGCTATTCTAAGGATTGACTGTGACACATATCCGCTTTTAAGATTGTAATTGAATACAGAGTTAACAATTACCTCAGTCTGAAAAGGGTAGAAAACACAGGAGTTATCGTTAAATCCCTCCTTTTTAAATGACTAATTTGTACTTCCCAAAGAGTTTTGAAAATTACTTTTTGGATATCCCAGATTCACAAAAATTGATTTCACAATAGACTGATATTTCCAGAGAGTTTGTTTCTTTGCTACGAAGCCGTTTTTCCTGTACATATAAGGATGATATTGTCATTGCATTCACCTTTGCTGAATTATACTTTTTATTTCAAGTTTCTGACCATTCCCTCTGGCTTCTTTTGTTTTAAAGACTTTATTTTGAATCTGGAGAGTTGGCTCAGTGGTTAAGAGCACTTGTGGCTCTTGCAGAGGACCTGGGTTCAATTCCCAGTTAGCACAAGGCAGCTCACAACTGTCAATAACTCCACTCTTAGGAGAGTCAAAGCCGTTTCTCACCTCTGAAGTCACCAAGCATGTATTTGCCAGACACACAGGCAAAACACATACGCCCATAAAATACTAAAATTAAAAAAAAGATTTTATTTTCAATTGTGTGCATATGTCTGCGTGGGTTTGTACGCATGAGTGTAGTGCCTGAAAAACCCCAAGCAGGATGCCAGATTCCCTGGAGCTGGAGTTACAGATCTGTGACTGCCAGATTTGGGTGGTGGGGACAGAACCAGGTCTTCTATTACAACAGTCATCCTTTTAACAGCTGAGCCTTCTCCCAGTCTTCTCTGTTGCCTGATTGTTTCTTTTGTTTTTGGGACAGTCTCACCATGCAACCCTGGCTGGCCTGTAACTCACTGTAGACCCGGCTGACCTCAAGTTCACAGAGATCCATTTGTCTCTACTTCTTCATTCTGGGTTTAAAGGCTTGCACCACCACACTTGTTTGGTTTTTGAGACAGTGTTTCCTGCAGCCTGACTGACCTGAGACTTCCCACACAGCTAAAGGTGACCTTAAATTCCTGGATCCTCACTACCAGGTGATGGTGCACACTTTTAATCCCAGCACTCGGGAGGCAGAAGCAGGCCTCTGTGAGATCAAGGCTAGCCTGGCCTACAGAGTGAGTTCTAGGACAGACTCCAAAACTAAACAGAGAAACCCTGTCTCGAAAAACCAAAACTCCCAATCCTCTTGCCTCTATCTCCCCAGTGTTGGGCTTACAGGTTTCTGGACCCTAGGGGTTGGATGAAGGCTCCATGCTCCTAGATGAGTACTGGACCAACTGAACTACATCCTCCAGTCCTCTTAGCTTTTTACCTGAATGCCTGCTTGCTTTTTGTTTTGTTTTTGTTGTTATTGGTTTTTTGAGTTTGGGGTTTTTTCTTTCGACTGGGCCTCACTGTGTATTCCAAATTAATTTTGAACCATCTCTTCAGTGCTAAAATTTCCAGCATACACAGCCTATCACACCCAGTTGTGTTGTTTTCCCCAGTGCTAAGGATTGAACCCAAGACCTTGCACATGCTAGGTAACCACTCGACCACTGAGCCAAATTCCTAGTCCACGGTGATTTTTGAGAAAACCCTTACAGGTTTCGTTCTCTGCCTTACCTCCGTCACTCCCTGCTATCTCTGTGCAGGCTGTTTTGGAACAAAGAATAAAGTTTCTTAGGAACTCTCTGCCATCTCATGTCTTTATGTTCTCATGCACAAGGTTAAAGAAAGTAAACGAGACCAAAAGGTCTTTAGTGAAAAGTAGCTCTCTTTCTTCATGGATATACAATCGTCCACCTATTCCACAGGCAGCCACTTCAACCAATCAGTCTACAACAGCAGTTCTCAACCTGTGGGTCTGGACCCCTTAGGGGGCCTTGAATGACCCTTTCACGGGTTACCTAAGACCACTGGAAAACATAGATATTTATATTACAATTCATAACAGTAGCAGATTACAATTACAAAATAGAAACAAAAATAATTTTAGGGTTACCACTCCATGACAAACTATATTAAAGGGTGGCAGCGTTAGGAAGGCTGAGAGCCACTGCTCTACGGAAACATACTACACATAGACACCAGTTATATTTCATAACTCTGGAGCAGCGCTAGAGGTGGTTGTGTTCTTGCTGCTTCGGTGCCCAAATTCTAATTACCCCAATGTCTTTGGTTCCATCGAAGGAAACTTATGTACTTCTATGGGTGATATTTGTTTTGAGACAGGGTATCACTGAGTAGTCTTGGCTGGCATGCAAGCTGCTGACAACAAATGCATACAATAAAATCTGTTAAAAGGATATTACTCAATAATGCTTCTACTTTGGCTTTAAACTGCTACACTAATGACTCCTCGAGTATTTCATTTCATAGTCTCCTCCATTTCACGCTGATTGACTTGTAGGTAATAAGTGCTATTCTCACTAATAATTGGTCAATTATAATTTGACTGTGACCAGAGGACACATCGCTGATCCAAAAATAATAATAAAGATATGATTTTAAACTTCACTGAGTCTATCCAAACTCCGCATATCCTGCCTGTGGATTCCTGTCTCTCTTACCATCACCCGCACTTCCCTGAAAGCCTTCCCCCCTGCCAGTTCACATCCGCTACAACCCGAGGTCAGCTTCTGTTTTTTTCCCAGTTCAGTGATCCAAACCATGCTGAACAAGCATCCTTCCACAGAGCACCCAGCCTGTGGCTGCTTTTAGAGGGGTGTCAGTTAGGATTTCACCCTCTACCTTGCTTTTTGCTTTTTGCTACTTCTGTGTATATATTGCTCTAAGCTCAATTAACATCCTTTTTTTATACATTCAAAGGACTCTATTTTTTAAAGTTTATCTAATTTTATTTTATGGACACTGGTATGAGGGTTCAGATCCCCTGAAACTGGAGTTACAGATAGTTGTGAGCCACCATGTGGGTGCTGGTAATTGAACCTGATTCCTTTGGAAGAGCAGCCAGTGTTCTTAACCACTAAGCCATCTCTCCAGCCCCCTCCTTTCTTTTCATTTGTTTGTTTTTGTTTTTTCCCCAGATTTTTGAAGCAAGGTCTCATGTAGCGAAAGCTGGCTTCTTCCAAGTCAAGGAGCTGAGGACAACCTTGAGTTCCTGATCAATGGACTTCTACCTCCCAATTACAGTGATTACAAGGGTAAGCCACCATGCCTGTCCGTATTCCTAAGTACTACTTTTGTTTACTATTATTGATAGATTGCTTCAGAAATGTTGAGTGGTTGGTTTTCCCGATGAAATATTTGCAAATAAAGGATTTTTTTTAAAGATTAAAAATAGAACTGCAGGAATGACTCAGTAAAGTTCTTGCGGGAACCTCTGTTTAAAAAAAAAAAAAAAAAACAGGTGGGGTAACACACACTCATAATCCCAGCAAACCAGAGAAGGCCAAGACAAGAAGTTCCCTGGGGCTAGCTGGCCAGTAAGCTACCTGGCAAGTTCCAGACAGATGAGAAACTTTGCCTCAAGAAAAGAAGGGTAGGGCTGGAGAGATGGCTCAGTGGTTTAGAGCACTGACTGCTCTTCCAGAGGTCCTGAGTTCAATTCCCAGCAACCACATGGTGGCTCACAACCACCTATAATGAGATCTGGTGCCGTCTTCTGGCCTACAGGCAGGATATTAAAGAAAGAAAGAAAGAAAGAAAGAAAGAAAGAAAGAAAGAAAGAAAGAAAGAAAGAAAGAAAGAAAGAAAAGAAGTGTAGACAATACTTTAGGAAGACAACCAAGGCTGATCTCTGGCCTTTACACACATGTGCAAGGTGTGCAACTCCACCCACAAGCACACATAAACATACATAAACCTACACCTATCCACACACACACACACACACACACACACACACACACACACACACACTAAATTCATTCATTCTAGTGCTCAGCTGGGGCATAGTAGCTTTTAATTCCATTCCTCGGGAGGTGGAGGCAGGTGGAGTTCAAGACCTGCCTGATCTACAGAGTGAGTTCCAGGACAGCCAAGGTTCTATAGAAAAATAAAATAAAACAAAAATTTAGTGCTTGAGGCTGAGTCAAGAGGACTGAGTCCTTGATGACACGGCAAAAAACTTTCTTGTTTCAAAAACAACAAAGATACACGAAGGAGCTTAAGTTCTTTGGGATCAAAGAGGATTCTAACTCCTTATGATTCCTAAGAATAATAGCCTAATTTTAATTTTCATACTAACCATGTGCCACACAGTATTGTAAGTGTTTCTTGGATGCTGATTCCAACTTTCAGATGTCAAGTGCTACTGTAATGTGTTTTACAGAAGAAGGACTGAAGACTGGGAGAAAGCATTTGAGTTAGGAACTAATGAAGGTGGTCTCTAATCTAGATGGCCTAACCCCAACATCCACATTCTTAACCCCAAAAAGATACATTCTATGGTCTTCCACCTTAAATATCTTAATAATTAACAATTAATTTGGGGTTGGAGAGATGGCTCAGCAGTTAAGAACACTTGACTGCTCTTCCAGAGGTCCTGAGTTCAATTCCCAACAACCACATGGTGGCTGGCTCACTACTATCTATGATGGGATCTGGTATGTAGGCATACATGCAGACAGAGCACTCATACATTAAAAATAATTCATTTATTCATTCATTCATTCATTCATTCATTCCAGGATTCCACTTTGTCGGTGCCAGAGAATAAAAACAAAGACTTAACAGGTGGTGGTGACACACACCTTTAATCCCAGCACTCAGGAGGCAGAGGCAGGTGGATCTCTGTGAGTTTGAGGTCAGCCTGGTTTACAGGACAGCTAGGAAAACAAAGAACAACAACAGAAGAAAAAAACCCAAAAAATCAAAATTAAAGACTTACTGTTTGCAGTTCAATGAAGCCTTGGACAATCTGGAGAGTCAGGCCCTGGCCAATTTGAAGTGTCACATTGGAAGAAGGGATAGTTCCTGAACTCTCCCAGGGACACAGTTCCTTCTTCCCCCGGATGCTTTCTACACTGGAAGAAGGGGTAGTTCCTGGACTTGTCCCGAGGCTCAGCTCATTTTTCCTCAGGATGTGTTCTGCTGCATCTTTAAAGGAAGCAACAGTGCGGTCCTCGTTGCTAACCAGATGAATCTCTTTCAAATCACTGATCAGTTGCTTCTTTTGGAAATATAACTGGATAGTTTCTAAAATTGTTTGTGTGCACAAGTCAAGAGGAAACTGGAAAATTCCGGAGCTCAGGGCTGGAATTGCTACTGTCTTAATGTGTATGTTTTTTATGCAGACATAGTCTAGAATGTTTTTAATGGCAAGTCTCAGCAACCCAACAGCTGTCGTCTTGTCATTCCATGATGTCCACCGAGGTCCGACGGCATGGATAATCCAACTGCAAGGAAGCCTTCCTGCTTTTGTGACAGCTATTGTACCAGTTGGAACTTTACCATAGGTGTCAACGAGGTGTCTGCTCTCTTCTTGGATTTCCAAACCACCAGCTCTCACCAGGCTCCCGGCCAGGCCACTTCCATGTGAAAGCTCTTCATTGGCTGCGTTCACCACAGCATCAACAGCGTGTAGGGTGAGGTCATCCTTCCAGATAGATAGCTCTATCCCGGGGGTCAGCCTCCTTCTGAAGACCTGCTGAGCAGGAGCGCTGTTTCCTGCTGGAACTGGACAGCTCAGAGTAGAGCTACACCCAAACTTATTCTGGAGGACTTCACATAGCTGACTCTCATTGCTTTTTAAAATTTCGAAGACATTGTGTTTAACAGGAATTAACCATCTATTGAAAAAATCGTTGGCTGGAAAAGGAGAAGAGACAAAACAAGAAAGCAATGAATAACGATTCTTTTGGAAAGGACCTGCTTCCTTTCCACACCATGAGACTGAGTTCCTTACTTCTAAAGATAGATGACCTTCCACTCCCCTCTGTGCTGAGTCTGCTTTTTACCCACACGTGGAATCAGGCCAAGGACAACTAAGAGTCTTCAATGCCAAGTCACTTGAAAAGGGCTCAGGCTTGTGTGTGGCATTTAGTCAGACCCCTCTAAGTGAGAAAACCTTGTGCCGGGGCTAAGAAGGTCTTGAATGTATATAAAAATTGTGAGTTTGGGAAGACTCATGCCAAGTGCATATACATACTAAAATGACTTCATTATGAATCAAAAACATAGGGAAGCTGTATTTGTAACTTTTTCACTTTTTCAGTTTTTCGAGACAGGGTTTCTCTGTAGCTTTGGAGCCTGTCCTGGAACTTGGCTTTATAGATCAGGCTGACCTCGAACTCACAGAGATCTGCCTGCCTCTGCCTCCCAAGTACTGGGATTAAAGATGTGCACCACCACACCCGACACTTCTTCACTTTTTTTAGTGCCTGGGTTTATGTTTGCTTAGAAGAAAATCCTGAAGTAAGTAAGACTTTAGAGTGTAAGTAGTTTAAGAAATGATTCTAGAAAACACCAGGGGTTCTGGATAAGAAGAGAAAGTAAGAAACTAAGACAGGAATACAAGAACAAAAAAGGATAATGTGTGTGTTGATTAGCAAATGAAGCTTAACTCTACTTGAGGGCTGAGCAGATCACATAACTCTAGATCTAGTTTTAGAGTGGTCATTACGGGAGCTATGGATCCAGCTCCCACAAGTCACTGCTCAGAGCTGTACTGAGGGAAGATGGGCAACACAGGATCGCCAATGGGTAGAAGGCTGACAACCTCAGCCTCATGACACGTACTCAGGTCCTCACAGTCAAAATCAGCACAGAGTTATAACCAATTAACTAAAAAATTATTTTCTATGCTGTACATGCCTTTCCTTAAACCCAGCGCTGAGGAGGCAGAGGCAGGCAGAATCTGTGAGTTCCAGGCCAGTCAGAACTACATAGTAAGATCCTGTCTTTAAAAATAAATATCACTTACTGCATATTTCACACTATGAAATATAGGATGTTTCACTTCTTCCTTGACTTGTGGAAAATCTAGTTATCTCAAAGTCTGTCGCTGTTACCACTAAAATTCACCTCAGCACTAGCCACAGTTCTCAAGGCAGCCCCCTGATCACCAAAGGCCAAGCAAGGCCACTTCTGCCTGTGGGGCACCTCTAACACACACCTCAGGCTGCCAGAGACTTCAATTTGGTGGTGGTGGTGGGGTTACCATTACAATTTTATTGTTGGTGGTGTTAATACAAGACTTTGCTCTGTAGTCCTTGAATTATAATCCTCCTTCCTCACCTCCTAAACCTTGGGATTACCACCACACCCACCTAGCACAGATCTTCATACAGCCTGGTGGATTTCTCTTTTTCTTTCATGTAAACTTTTTATATACCTCCCTCTACCTCAGAATCCAGTTTCTGGATAACCCAACCTGTGGAATGATGATAATACATATGTTTTTATGAAAATCCCTCTTGCCTTCAGAAACTGAACTTTTGTCCGACCTTGCAACCAAGTTAATATGCCTAGGAATGACTTAAAATTATGTACTCAATCTGTTTCTCTACTGCATATCCAGCCTTCTAATCTCGCCTTTAAGAAAACAGTGTAGGGCTGGAGAGATGGCTCAGAGGTTAAGAGTGCCGGCTGCTCTTCAAGAGGTCAAGTTCAATTCCCAGCAACCACGTGGCGGCTCACAACCATCTACAATAAGATCTGGTGCCCTCTTCTGGCAGGCATACACGCTGGCAGAATACACTATACATACTGTATACATGGCATGTAGACATACATGCAGGCAGAATACTGTATGCATAATAAATAAATCTTTAAAAAAATGCAACCAACCAATCTTACTATGCAATAGTATACATACTTATGCAATCCATTTTTAAAACTTAAACTAAATGCATAGCTTTAATCTTAAACTATGATTCTTCCATGTCCCTGACCCAGAATAATGTGTGTGTGTGGTGGTAATCATTTGCTAAAAGCAGTCAATAGGTTGAAGGTAACCTTAAGCAAAGTAACTCCTAACTGCTGGAAGCAACGCATGGATATAGGTTGAGAACATCTGTTTGTGGGTCAGCTGGGGTCAGTAAAGTAACTTCTTCTCTTCTATAACTCTTTTAAAAAATTCTTAATTCCTTTACCATACTATGTTTTCTGTGCTGCCAAATAACAGAAAGCCCTATGTTAGGGACAGACCACGAGGACAGACAGACACACATAAGAGACAGACTACAGACCACAAACTACAGAAAGATGAACATGAGGAGAAGTGGAGATTTCATTTCTGGGCTTGCCCTTGGTCTAACTATCCCAAGAGGAAGTGTCGAGTCTTTAATGAGTTACCAACACAGCCTGTGTCTGAGAAAGGAAGATGAATGTCAGTCAAACTGGGGATCATTTCAGAGACATCAAAATGCAAGAAAACATGCATCCTAAAACAGATTAAATGTAGTAATTTACTCCATTTCTAGTCTGAGCCAAAGAAAGGCTTCTGGTGACCTCTCTACCCAAAAGAAGCCATATCTAAGCAGCTGGTCTCAACTGGCCTGAGCACTGACGGGAAACCTCTGATGGGCCACCCCTAAAATTAGGCAGGTTGGCTCTTTTAGCTCTTGGTCACCCTTCCTGCCTATTTTGGCTGTCGAGCTATGGTCAGAAGCATCTCACAGGATCGAGAGTAGTGATGCGGACCTTTGATCCAAGGCAGGCAGATCTGAGTTCTGGCCAGGCAGATCTACAAAGTGAATAGAGAAAAGAGTATCATATCTGCCAATAAGGGAAAAGGACAGTGGGGACCCAAAGAGAACACATCTTCAGCTGTCCCAGTGCCTCTGAAGCAGTTTCCCTTCTGAAGGAGGAGCTGGCATCTTCAGGGCCTACAGTCACACACCTGAGCCCTCGAGGGGGAGGCAGTCTCCTTCCGTGTGCCCTCTTCTGCACTGAGGGAAGAGATGAGCAAAGCCTTTCTTAAACAAGAGTGAGAGTGAGGCGATCATACCTGGTCTTTCGGCATAAGCTGCTGCTCCAGTACCCTGTGAAAAACATGAAAACGGCTCCTTTAAAAGCTCGAAGCTGCAAAAGAGGAGATGATGGACAGTACATGCATTCTAGGAAGAGGAAGCGCTGCTCAGAGCACGGGTTTTTGGGCTGGGGAAGGAAATGTCTTGGTTGTTGTTTGTGTAGATTCATTATTTGGTTTGTTGATTTTTGTAGTGTTCTTTTTAGCCTGTGAGCCTGAAACACTGAAAATACTAAATGCTGCAAGTACCGGTCCTAGGTCCCTTAGAGATCAATGCACTTTTTGCTTGTTCAACTCGCTGTACCTGGGCTGGCCTTGAACTCACTGAATTGCCCAGGCTGGCCTTGAACTCCCAGCAGTCCTCCTCCTACCACAGCCTCATGAACACTCAGGCACTCAGATTATAGGTGTGTACTACCAGGCTCAGCCGCTGCACTTCTAATTCGGAATAAGATGAAAGCTGGAGGCTAACACCTGAGAAGACACAGAGGCCTCAACTAAAATAAGCCAGAGCTCTCAAACAGAGTCCAGCTTCCAAAGCCTTGTGGGGTTTCCCTAGCCAGAACAGAAAACATAATTGTATATGTATGGGTGTTTTGCCCAGATGTATATCTGTGCATCATATGTATGCCATGGAGGCCAAAAGAGGGCATTGGATCCCCTGGAGCTGGAGTTACAGACAATGAGCCACCCTGTGGGTGTTGGGAATTGAACCTGGATCCTCTGGAAGAGCAGCCAGTGCTCTTAGCTACTGAGCCATCTCTCTAGCCTCCCCAAAAAACTCTGTGAGTTTGTGTATACTGCATGCGTGTAGGGGCCAACAAAGACTAGAAGAGGGCATCAGACCCCTGGAACTGTAGCTACAGGCAACACTGTGAATCACCGTGCGGGTACTAGAAACCAAACCTAGGTCATCTACATGAGCAGTATACAGTCTTAACCACTGGGCCATCTGTACAGTCCCTGGGAGAAGCTTCCGTTGAGCTAGTAAAACCATGAGGATGCAAGCTATAACTGAAGACCCCAGATTTCTTATTGTTGGGGAAAGAACTCTTCATGTAATGACTGAACTTCATGACAAAAAGGTATTTATGTTTTTACCATGTTAAAGTCCATCCTTTGGGTCTCACGTGGGTCTTTAGCTGTTTATACCAGTTCGCGTTTCCAGGCGTAGTCTGCTGATCCTGGAGAGGGTGGTCTATTTCTGGGATTAAATAGAAAGCATACAGTTAGCACCGACCAAAAAGTGAGGGAATTTGGGTTTTTGTTCTTGTTTTGAGACAGGGACTCATCATGCTTCTCTGGAACTTGCTAAGTAGATGAGGCTGGCTTACAAATCAAATATTTACCAGCTTTTGCTTCCCTAGTGCTGGGATTAAAGGCTTTTAAAACTGAGAGGGATCTTGTAAGAATAGACCACCAGGCATGGTGGCACACACCTTTAATCCCCGCACTCCAGGAGGCAGAGGGGGGCTGATCTCTGTGAGTTCAAGGCCAGCCTGGTCTACAAAGTGAGTTCCAGGACAGCCAGAGCTGTTACAAAGAAACCCTGTCACAAAACAAACAACAACAAATATATATAGAATAGGTGTGGTGGTGCACACCTTTAATCCCAGCCCTGGGAGGCAGAGACATCTGAATTTCTTGAGTTCAAGGCATCCAAGGCAAGCTTGGTCTACAGAGTTTCATGCCAAGCCTTGGAAAAAAAAAATGAGAGGGGCGGAGTGGAAGAAAAAAAAAGAACATACCATAGGAGACCTGAAAATAATTTTTGGTTAACATGTCGATGATGAGGACTCGCATGTAATTTTGCTGCTGTTACTGTCTACCTTCTGTTGAATTTTGATCTACGTCCTAAGAGAAGTCAGGATGGGGGGGGGGTGCTGTAGTGGCTGGAAGGGGCTGCTGTCTTTAAAAAGTGATGACAAAGTGGTGAGACTGAAAGTCTCCAAACAGCAGTCTTTGAGCAGTGGGGCTCCCCACAGTGTTTGAGGACTAAGAAAACGGTTTGAACCTGCAGGGGTCATATTCAACTGAACCTGTGATACAGCTCTGACCTAAAGATATCTAGATCAAAGTCGGAAACTCTGGAGAACACCATACTTTCATGATTTTAGCCTAGTAGGTAAAAACTAAAGATTATGAACAGACTCATGATTAAAACGTACAATACAGTGGTCTAAAACTGTTGCCATCGTTAAGTCTCTGGAGCGATTTACAATGTCTTTGCAATAGAAAAACTGTACATCAGAGCGCAGTTGGGAAAAAAATAACAAAACAGAGCACAGTTGTCATACATTCATCTTGAGTAAGCTGGATACTAACCGACTGCGGGGACAAGGTCCGCCTTGCCTCCAGAGGGCAGTGTTGTTTTCACAGAAGAAAGACTTCTAAGGTTCCTGGGAGACAGCTGCAGGGCATCTGTTTCGTGCCTCTGAAGCGTGCAGGCAAAGAAGCAAAAGCTTCCTTTTTCCTTGTCCTTTTATATAGACGGCTACCAGGAGGTGTGGTCCAGATTTAGGGTGTGTCTGTTACCTGAAATGATACAATTAAGAAAATCACTGACAGCCAGACGTGTTGCACAGACTTGGGGAGGAGGGCACAGGTAGATAGAGCTCTGTGAGTTCGCAGCCAGCCTGGTTCACAGTAGAGCCAGTTCCAGGACAGCTAGGGCTGTTACACGAGAGGCCTTATCTCGAAAAATAAAAACAAAAAAAGGAAGGAAGGAAGAAAACTCCTCACAAGCTCTACCCAGCTAGCTTGGGTTTTAGCTGATTCCAGATGTAGTCAAATTGTCAAGATGAGCCGTCCCCTTGTAACAAGTTAAACCATCACGATGTGTGTAAACTTTACACTTAATACACATAATCTCCACTGCATTTCTGCTGACACTGTAGATCTAAAAGAACCTTCATCCTCTCCCTGACCCATCTCATCTGCTCCAGGCCTGGGACTGAGCTCTCAGAGTACAGCTCTCCCAGGCTGGGGTACTCTCCTCCCCTCCCCCACCTCACCTTAAAATTCGGCTTGAAACCAGCTCTTGGAGGCATTGGCTTTTTGCTTTGTTCACAGGTACCAACACCTGTGGTCAGGTGCCTCTCCACCTTACTCTCTGGGGACTCTGGACAGCAAGCAGATCTGTGCTGCTGGCTATCTTAAGGACCCAAAGCCGAAAATTCCTAAGTACCCACATAACCGGTCACCAACCAGGTAAACACCCTCAATTTCTATGAGTTAATTCAGAATCACATCTCAGGAAATATAAATCCAAACAATATAGTTTCAAAGAGCACAGACATGGGAAAAACTTTTTATCCTTCTGCTGCACCCTCCCTTAAGAAGGTCGGGTCCTGGGATCCCGGTTCCCGCCACTCTTCCGATCTTGGAAAGGAAGAAGACTGCCTGGGACTCCGGAGAAATTACTACCCCAAGAGCCCACCGCCCGAGGTACAAACTACTCACCGGAGCGAGGGCCCTAGGAGACCGCAGGGAAAGAAAGGAGGTGGCTCTGCGGGGAACAGGGAGGGACCTCCTGGGAAACGAAACTGAAACTTTGCAGCCCGGGTTTCTGGGGCAAAATAAATTTTTGCTCCGTCCGGACTGTGCAAAGTCCCTGAGCCCCTAGCGAGCAAGACGCCGACTGCCATGGCTTCCAGTCCCTGCCCGCCGTCCCCGCTACTTGTGCGGCTGCCGGAGTCCATCTCCCGGGCCCACAGGAAACTAGAGAAATACTTCCAGAGCCGGGCCTCCGGAGGCGGGGAGTGCAGTGTCCAGCCCTTGGGTCCCAGCGCCCCCGACACCTTCGAGGTGAACTTCCTAGAAAGGGCAGGTGAGTCGGGACAGCAGAACCGGGCCAGGGTGGGGTGCAAAGGCAGATCATGGGGTTTCCAAACATTCATTTATGCTTCCGAGGAGAGCCCACGGGAGTGTGGCATTGCCTGTGGGAGCCGCTGCCGCCCACAGACTTTCTCCATTTCACAGTGGAGGACAGAGCCTTAGATGTGCCCAGCCCCTGACTTGGTTTGGCTGCTTCCTAGGGATAGCTTCCTTTAGCTGAGTTGCTAATTTTCCCTGCAGACCCACTGGAGAGGAGGAAGGGAAGGGTGGGGGCGGGGATCTAGGCGCGAACCCAGAGCCCTGTGCTAGCTAGGCAAGAGCTCCACCAACTGAGCTACACCCAAAGCACTTTCCTGTTGTAAATAATGGTTTCACTGATTTGTTTATTGTTTGTTATTATTTGCTTGTTGGGGGGGAGGAATGGTTTTTCGAGACAGGGTTTTTCTGTCTAACAGCCCTAGCTGTCCTGGAACTAGCCCTTGTAGACCAGGCTAGCCTCGAACTCACATCTGGGATTAAAGGCGCACGCACCAGCACCCAGCACATTGACTTGTTTTTAAATTATTACAAAAGTAATTTATGGGGGGCTGGAGAGATGGCTCAGCGGTTAAGAGCACTGCCTGCTCTTCCAAAGGTCCTGAGTTCAATTCCTAGCAACCACATGGTGGCTGACAACCATCTGTAATGAGGTCTGGACAGAATATTGTATGCATAATAAATAAATAAAATATTTTAAAAAAAGTAATTTATGGTCCTTAAAAAAAGTCAAAAGAAAAATTCCTTGGAGATGCACAATAGGAATATTATCATATATTCTTTTCTGTGAAACAGCTATTGTATATACATTTAAATCATTCTGAACTTTTCGGTTATTAGTTTGGCAGGGGTTTCCTCACTTAACTATAAAGTATCATTCTATGTCACTGAGATGAGAGTTTAAGACCAATTCAGAAGCATGGGCTTGCCCTCACCACTACCACTTTGAGACAGCATCTTGCTACTTCCTCTTGGCTGGCCTTGAACTTGTGACCCCCCCCCCCTTTACCCTTACCTCTACCCTTAAAGTGCATACCACCATACCCAGACTAGAAACACGGCTTTTAATAACCAAATGATGGTCTACAGTAAAACTTAAGCTGTCTATTTTTGAGTTCCAGATAACTTTCTCCCATCTACAACCTTCTATTCCAGAATGCCATACACTACACAACTGCTCAGGTCCTCTGTTTTTATTGGGACACAAAACTCTTCCTGGGGAGACACAACACACAAGTCCACTCACCTCAGATAAGGAGCCCACAACAGACCAAATCAAAGGAAGGATCCTACCAAAGCCCAACATGGTGAATTAATGACTTTTATTGAGGTTTCTTTCTTTTCTTTTCTTTTTAATTTTTTTGTTTTGTTTTGTTTTTTTGAGACAGGGTTTCTCTGTAGCTTTAGAGGTTGTCCTGGAACTAGCTCTGTAGACCAGGCTGGCCTTGAACTCACAGAGATCCACCTACCTCTGCCTCCTGAGTGCTGGGATTAAAGGCGTGTGCCACTACCGCCCAGCTTATTGAGGTTCCTTACAGGAGTACAGGTGAGGGGTTATTTACAGGAGCTGAAATGACTCAAAGACACCTGCATCACCAAAGTCCAGGTCAGCATGGGTAACATCTCACAAAGCTGGGAACTTGAAGCACATTGCATAGGCTGGAGGCAGCTCAGCAGCTGGAACAATGTCCTTTTTAGGTGCCTCTGTGGATCTAAACCTCCTCCAAGTAGCTCTGCAGGTTTCTGTTTCTTCCAGGCAGATGTCTGGTCTTGGTCTCCTTGCAGCTTGGCTTGTCAGAGAGTCTCCTCTGCAGTGCTGCTTTTCTGAGTCTTCCTTGTCCCTCTGTCCTGCCAGTCTCAGAGCGACTCTCAGCAGTCTTTAGTGATTACTCTAGCAGGGAGGAACCTAGTGAATCTGGTCAGATTCAGGGACTTCCTGCAGCTAATTTAACTTGTTTACCTTCTGGCTCTAGGAACTTCCCTGCAGGATAGAATGTTTCCATCTTGAGGAAATTCAGACAACAGTGCTGCATTATAGGGTTCATCCAACTAAACAATACAACATAACAAGTATTTCCAGAGTGTTCACCTTGTGTGAGGGATTAAAGTTGTCTAGAGATTCTTAAAAGTGTGTGGAAGGCCAAGTATGCAGGCACAGGACATTAATTCCAGTACTCTGGAGGCAGAGACAGGCAGATTCCTGTGAGTTCAAGGCCAGCCTGGTCTATATAGGGAGTTCCAGGACAGCAAGGATTACATATCTCAAAAACAAACAAACAAAAAAAATAAGCAAACAAAAAACCAAATGGGAGAATATGGGTAGCTTGTGTGAAAGTCCTAAACTTATGAGGGAGATTTCTGGATTTGGTACTTTCAGAAGTTCCTAGAATCAACCCAGAAAGGACACTGGGGGTCATCTGTAAGTTTTCTCTCATTTCCGTGTGAATGTGTGTTTCATGTCTCCCCTGAAGCTAAGGAGAGAGTACTGAAAAAGAGAGAGCACCAGATGGAGATTGATGGCAAACCTGTGACCATTTTCCTGGAAACCACAAAAAAGCCAGTGGAGGACCCAAGACCCAGTCCTCCGTCTCTGACACAGCCAGATGAGGCTCCAAGCTCCAGTCCTCCATCTTTGACACAGCCAGCTGAGGCTCCAAGCTCCAGTCCTCCATCTGTGACCCAGTCTCTGGATGAAGCACTGTTTGATGAAGGAACTATTTATAATTCTGATGACACTATTGTCCAGATGGTGAGTGTTGACAGAAGAGCTGGCACTGATGCTACAACTGCCCCTAGGTCACCGCTTCTGCCCTTTTGGTCCAGCAGCCTTAGCTGTGAGCTAGGTGCTGCTCTAGGTACTGGGCTACAGAGGTGAATAAACAGGGAGAAGATTCCTGTCCTCATGCAGCCTGTAGTGAGTAAGGGGGTCTGCAGAATGAACTGAGAAAAGCACTTCAAAGATAGAGATGTGGTAGGAGAATAAAAAAGGAGTTTTGTGTCAGAGAGGTACAGGGTGAAGGCATGCAAGGGGAAGATGGGAGACCTTCTTGCTGAGGTGACATTTAGCCTGAGGCTTAAATGATGAGAAGGCACCAGCCATTAACAAAATGCATTCAACAAATAGATAGGTACTGCTTAAGGTGTGACAGACACTGATGTAGGGCTGGGGGCACAGTGTGCACTGCTCTTAGGGTCTTGACATCGAATAAGGGAAACAAAGAAGAGTAAACAGATGTATAATAGAATTCTCTCCAGTGACAAGTGCGGGAAGAATAAAGAAGGATGAGTACAGTGACAGAGCCACCATCCTAAACAGGGTGTAAACAGACAAACCCACATGATGCTTCATCTAGAGAACATGGGTAAACTAAAGGACCTAGTGTAGGGGTCTGAGGAAATGCTGAAGGAAGACCCCAGACTCAAACAGTATGTAAGAGCAAGGAGTGTTATTATCAGCATATGTGAGGCCGCTCACCTGTACAAAATGACGGCAACCCCAATGGGAGCGGGCAGGCTCCTTTTAAGCACAGCTAAGGGGAGTTTTGGTGACAGTTAGGTTACCTCAAATATAATTGATCAGAGCCTGATGATGAGGGATCTGGATTGTACTTTAAAAAAAAGATTTATTTATCTTAGCTATATGAGTACTCTATGTGCATGTAGGACTTTACATCAGAAAGGAGCATCAGATCCCATGACAGACGGTTGTGGGAAATGAACTCAGGACCTCTGGAAGAGCAGCCAGTGCTCTTAACCCCTGAGTCCTTCTCCAGTCCCTGGATGGTACTGGTAAAGGGTGACTCTGGCTGCTGGGTTGAGCACAGGTGTAGGAAGGAGCCAGGAAGATGACAACAATGACAGATTCCCGAAGGTCCTGACAGAGGACTGACAAACAGGCTGAAATCTGGAAACATTTTTAAGCTGTTATCTAGAGAAAGAAGGTTCCAGGTCGATTACAGATCATCTGCAAGGGACTGGAGAGATGGCTCAGGTTAAGAGTACTGACTGCTCTTCCAGAAGTTCTGAGTTGAGTTCCTGGTAAACCACATGGTGGTTGAAAACCATCTATAATGAGATTTTGGCATGCAAGCAGAACACGGTATACATAATAAATACATCTTCAAAACAAAAAGGAATAGCAACAACAAAAAAAGATCATCTTCAAAAACCATGAGTGGAAATAAATCATTAGATATTTTTTTTGGATTTTTTTTTTTTTTTTCGAGACAGGGTTTCTCTGTGGTTTTGGAGCCTGTCCTGGAACTAGCTCTGTAGACCAGGCTGGTCTCGAACTCACAGAGATCCACCTGCCTCTGCCTCCCTAGTGCTGGGATTAAAGGCATACACCACCATCCCCTGGCTTCATTAGATATTTTTGTTTACATTACATTCAATTTGCTTTTCTCCCTATCTAATCTGGACTTTTGCATCACTGCACTTCTTAAAACAAAGGTGTAAAAGGACTTAGTAACTTTGCATGAGGTAAGTGTTTCAGTTTTCATGTTTTCTTAAAGTAAGAGTTAAGGATAGTAACAAAACGCTTATTGACATGGGGGCTAGAATCCTTCTTGGATTTAGAGCTACCTCTGAAGCTCACAAACTCTTCCTTGAGGACCACAGCAACTTCACAGAGAGTAGCGTTGCCTTCTCGGCACTCTCAGTCCCCAGGTTAAGCAGATAATGTTGTCTTTAGATACAGAATGTTGGCATGCAGGTTGCAAACGAGTTAGTTATGTGGACCTCTGGAATGAGACCTGGCCTTGACTTTCTTTGTTTAATTCATCTTTGAACTCCCCCTAGGTGAGTCTAATGTTCAAATGAGACTGACAAGCCTGGCTTGCAGCAGTATGCTCCTTTCAGCAGATTTAAAGGAGTCAACCCCTGCTTTAAAAAAAAGACAAGAAAAAAAGATCGTGGTCTTTTGTGTATTCCTGGGTGTTCTCCTGAAGGGGGTCATATCCGAGAGAGCTAATTTGTATGTGTGCCTTTTAAACTTTCAGGTCTTTCTTGCTGTGACTGCTGAGCTGAACTGTGAACTACTCTCCAAAGAGCAGAGGGCACACATAGCCTCTGTCTGCCCTGGTGTCAGAAGCATGGAGGGTAAGGATGGAATTGCCAAGGTGTGTGGCAGCTTCAAAGATATTGAGAAGATACATCATTTCTTGACTGTGCAGCTTTTGGAAAGTGAGCAGAAACAGAAGTACCCCACACACAAATACCCCCCTTCTGATGTGGAGAGACAGCCACCCAACCAGCAAGACTCGGCCATGGACTTTTCTTCGGAACCAAAAACAAGGTTAGAAGATAATTCTGAGAACTGTTTTGAAGTTCCTCTGCTTTTCCTTGAATATTTCAGACATGCCTATCCTGGTAGAATAGAGTACATAGAGAATAAATTTGGTGTAAGCATTGAAGTCCGAGACAGTGCTCCCAATATGGCCTCTGTACACTTCACCACTGGCCAACCAGGCAACTTAGAAGCAGCCTGTGAATCTTTCATCAGAGACTTTCAGAGATGCACCCAAGCCCTGAAGCAAGACTGTGTCTCTTTAGAGGACACTCAGAGAACAATGGAACTCAGACAGGAGTTGAATCGCTGCTTTCCAAAGCTCCTGATAAAGAGACAGGGAAGAAAGCTAACTCTCCTCGGGTCTCAAACTGACATTGCAGCCGCCACAGAAAAAGTCTCCCAAACTTCCTTCAAGACTCCTGTGGAAATAATGTCCTCTGGTTACATGACAGGGATTGAGGTTGATTCAACTCACTTCAGCCTTCTAAAACCAGCATTGCTCCGGGAAATCTCAGAGATAGAGGAGAAGTATAACACTTATATAAAAGTCCAAGAGAAAACCCAGAAAACCTGCATTCTATTTGACCCCAGGGATAAGGAGGTCGACCTGTCTGTGCACTCTTATGCCAGTTTCACTGATGCATTCCAACATGCCATGTGTCAGCTAACAACAGAAATCCTGCCGCTCAAACATTTGGGCAAGGGGAAAGCTCACTTACACAAGACCAAGTTTGTTGATGACTTAAAGAAAAAGCACCCAAATGTACACTTCGTGGTATCTAAAGAGTCAATGACTTTGATGGGTTTGCCGAATCAGCTTGCACAGGCAAAGCAGTATATGTTCAAGAGAATGGGACTTTCCCTACCGTCTGGAGAGAGCTTAAATGTGGATCACGAGACACCCATGGATATAGACAGGAATGACGCAAATGCAGCTTCACCTCCTCTCAGAGGCTCTGCTGACAGCTCTGGGGCCTTGAAGGTGAATGATAATGAAGATGCCTGTGCCATCTGCATGGATACCATTAGCAACAAGCATGTGCTCCCTAAGTGCAAGCATGAATTCTGCTCCTCTTGTATCACCAAGGCCTTGTCAATCAAGCCTGTCTGTCCTCTGTGCCAGACGTCCTACGGTATCCAGAAAGGGAACCAGCCAAAAGGAACCATGACTTCCACCACTTTAAGACAGTCACTTCCGGGTTATGAAGACTGTGGCACAATTGTGATTCAATACATTATAGAAAGTGGCATCCAAACAGTAAGTGTTCCAGGGAATGTGAGTTTCTTTTGGCTCTGCTAGAGTTACCAGCACCCAAGGGGTCGTCCTGTAGCCTCTTAGATGCTGATTTTCCCAGGAACTCATTCAGTGATTATGGTAGGGACATAATAGCTAGAGGCCATACTGTTTGCTTAGAACTTGGATGTCTTTTCAGCTATTTCAACAGTGTTGGGGCTGAACACAGCCCTTGTGCATGCCAAGCACGCTCTGCCAAGCTGTGCATCTAGACTTTCATGTCTTCTTTTAAAGGTAGAGACCATATGTCAGGATGGGAGGAGTTGGGTGGGTACAACTGTAATCTGAAGAGAACTATGAATTATTCAGAATATGAGCAAAATAGCATTTTCTTTTTGTTTTTCAGTAGACTTCACCTATCATGCACACACCTTTATTATAGTAGATTTCAGAGGCATGCCATTTCTTATCTAACATTTTCCTTTCCTCATACAGGATGAGCACCCTAACCCAGGAAAGCCATTCCGGGGAACACAACGAACTGCATACTTGCCTGATACTCAGGAGGGGAGAAAGGTCTTGGGTCTGCTCAGAGAAGCCTTTAACAACAGGCTGATTTTCACAGTAGGGGACTCTCGAGTATCAGGAATGTCTGATGTCGTTACATGGAATGACATCCATCATAAAACATCCACGTTTGGAGGACCAGGAAAGTAAGAGCCTTTGAAATGTAATGGTTGCTGAACAAAGTATGGGGGTGTTAAGTGCTGCGGTTTGAGGCTGTGGTATGAAAAGGCCTTCCAGCAGTAGATGTTAGCCCAGTGTCTTAGTTAGGGTTTTTGTTGTTGTGATAACCAAAAGCACCTAGGGAAGAAAGGGTATATTTGGCTTACATTTCCTGACTCACTGAGGGAAGAGGAGGCAGGAACTCAAACCAGGCAAGAAACTGGAGGAGCCAGGAGGAGCTGATGCAGAGGCCATGGAGGGATGCTGCTTACTGGCTTCTTCCCCATGGCTTGCTCAACCGGCTTTCTTTCTTTCTTTCTTTCTTTCTTTCTTTCTTTCTTTCTTTCTTTCTTTCTTTCTTTCTTTTTTCTTTTCTTCTTTTTTTTTTTTTTTTGATTTTTTGATTTTTTGAGACAGGGTTTCTCCTTAGCTTTTTGGTTCCTGTCCTGGAACTAGCTCTTGTAGACCAGGCTGGCCTCGAACTCACAGAGATCCGCCTGCCTCTGCCTCCCCAGTGCTGGGATTACAGGCGTGCGCCACCACCGCCTGGCAACAACTGGCTTTCTTATAGCCGCCCAGGATGACCAGCTCAGGGGCGACACCACTGACAGTGAACTGGACATCAATCACTAATTAAGAAAATGTGCCAGGCGGTGGTGGTGTATGCCATTAATGCCAGCACTTGGGAGGCAGAGGCCAGTAGGTTCTCTGTGAGCTCTGGTTTACAGAGCGAGTTCCAGGACAGGTTCTAAAGCTAAAAACAGAAACCCTGTCTCGAAAAACCAAAACAAAAAATAAAAAATCGTGCCAGGCAGTGGATGGATATCTTTTAGTTTGAAGCCAGCCTAGTCTATAGAGTGAGTTCCAGGTCAGGCTCCATAGCTACTAGGAAACCCTGTCTCAAAAAAGAAAAGAAAAGGAAAGAAAATAAAAAGGAAAATTCCCTACAGGTTTGCATACAGCCAGATCGTATGGTGGCAATTTCTATGTATAACCCTGGCTGTCCTGGAACTCACTCTGTAGACGAGGCCGGAACTACCTCTGTGCTAAGACTAAAGTTGTGTGACACCACCGCACAAGAAAGCAGTTCCTCAGCTGAGGTTCCCTCCTCTCTGATGACTCCAATTGTGTCTTAAAACTAGCCAACACACACAGCAAAATACTAATCCATAATGATAGCTTAAAGACAAAAAGTATTGGTCCCAGCCAGGCAGTGGTGCCACATACTTTTAATCCCAGAATTTGTAAGGAAGAGACAGGTGGATCTCTGAGTTTGAGACCAGCCTGGTCTACAGAGGAAGTTCCAGGGCAGCCAGGGCTATGTTGAGAAACACTGTCTTGAAGAAAAAAATTGGTCCCTCCAACTTTCTACTTGCCATTTATCATGTATGACTTGGTTATTAAATTTTGTATCAAAGAAGGGCAGGGTAGGGGCACAACTTTAAGTACTCAGGAGACAGAGGCAGGTGGATCTCTGAGCTCAAGGCCAGCCTGGTCTACAGAGAGAGTTCCAGGACAGCCAGGTCTACACAGAGAAACCTTGTTTCTACACCCCCTCCCACCAAATGCATCAGAAGAAAGGGTTTTCAGAACCCAAGATGAATGGTGCCCAAATCGATTTTAGGGTTTCATGTCAATTTGAAAGGTAGAACCTAGGAATGTTATTTGCTTTGACTTTTGTTTTCTTTTAGATTTATTTATTTATTTACTTTTATGTACATTAGTGTTTTTCCTGTTTTTATGTCTGTGTGAGGCTGTCAGATCACCTGAAGTTATAGACAGGTGTGAGCTACCATGTGGGTGTTGGGAATTGAACCTGGGTCTCCTGGAAGCACAGTCAGTGCTCTTAACCTCTGAGCCATGTCTCCAGCCCTGCTTTGGTTTCTTTTAAGGTCATCTTACTCTCCCTCACCCCTGTCTTTCCATAAGTCCACAAAGGTGCTGAACTCACATGGATGAAACACGGTAGAAAAAAAGTCTTCGTTATAAAGAGTCCCAAGATGGTGGGAGATGTAATTTGAAATGTGATTGTATTTTATAAAACTCAGAATTTCTCTACTTGTGGCTTCCAAAAGAAAACTATCCTGAGACCTTGTCAAGTTTTCCAATTTGAAAATCCTGCTATCATATGATTACCTTCTCTGTAGAATTTGACATTTATAACACTACGTGCACCAGTACTTGGAATGAGCTAAAGTGTTAAGCAATGTGTGGAAAACAGATGCTGCTCAGTCAGCTGGGCACTTCAGTGACCAGTCATTGTCTGATTGCCTGAGGATGCTGGATCCCAGAATACTAGATGCTCAAATGTAAATTGTTCAGATTTTGTTGTTGTTTAGAGGCAGGGTCTCACTGTGTGGCCCACACTGGCTTCAGACCCACAGAGATCTGACTGCTGTCGCCATCCCAGTGCTGGGATTAAAGGCCTGTGCCACCATACCTGGCTATTGTACAGATTCTTGAGAATTATTTGGGAGGAAGCTAACGGGATTCCTTTTTCTTCATGCAGTTTTGGCTACCCTGATCCTCATTACCTGAGGCGTGTCAAGGAGGAGCTGAAAGCAAAAGGAATTGAGTAAGGAATGCGCTGGGAAGACGTCTGTGCACTTTCAAAAGAAGTGTGTTAGGAGGCCGCAGTAGGTCAGGCCTCAATCGTTTTGTAGAAAAAACTTACAGCATTTTTCATGTTAAGTAGATGTAGTTTCTATAAAAGCAGAAGTCTGCTTGCCGGTCATTTCTAGAGTATTTCTCTTTCTTGGAAGGCAAAATATGAAGGGCATGTGCTGGGAGATCATAATGTGAGAACACATGAGCTCAGACCCGCAGCATCATTGTAAGAGTTGGTGCGATGGCATACACTTGTAAGCTTAGCCCTGGGGAGTGTAGACGGAAGGATTCCTGGAGCTCACTGGCTAGTTAGTCTAGTCCAAACCCAAACCATGGGCTCCAGGTTCACTGAGAGACCTTGTCTCAAGAAATCAGGTGCATTTGGGCATGGTGGCACATGACTTTAATGCCAGGAATTGGGAAGCAGTAGCAGGCCATCCCAGGCCAGCCTGGTCTGCATAGCCCAAGTTCCAGGACAGCCAGTGCTACATAGTGAGACTGTGGCCAAAAACAAACAAAACAAATACGAGGTAGACAGAAATAAAGACATCTAACATCACCCTCTGACCTCTAAATGCACCTGTATATACATTCATATGTACACACACACAGAGAAAAGTTTTAGGGCAGAAAAACATAAAGGATTTCAAATTTTGGCTGAGGAAGTCTGATCTCATTCTTGTGTTCTATCAGGGGTGCTGCCCAGTATGAAGTCACCTTCTATATTTTTCATTGAACCGCTAGCAACTAGTAGAACCTCTCCTGCTGCTTGTTTTGCTTGATCTATGATCTCTCTGTGCAGCTCTTGAACTCTCTTTGTGGACCAGATTGGTCCTGAATTTCGATCTACCTGCATCAGCCTTCTGAGAGCTGGGGTAAAAGACAGGTGCTACATGCCTGATTGTATTTGTTTGTTTGGGGTTTTTGTTGTTGCCTCTTTGGTTGGTTTGGTTGGTTTGGTTTTGGTGTTGGGACTTAAACCCAAGAACAGTAAGTTCTCTCCCAACACCTTTGATCATTTTCCATGGCCATCTCTCTTGTGGTATGTTAGTTGTTTGGTTTTTAATCTCTGCCTGGAAAAGTAAAACCCTTGTGTAAATGGGAAAGTGAAACCATTGTGTAAATGGAAAGTTTAAAAACAGGATTGACTGGAAGAGAACCCCACTTCCTTCCCTACCCACAGTGAGAAACATGCCCAGGAGGAGTTCAGGCAACCTTTGATAATAAGTAGAACAAGAAGAGTCTTAATTTTCAGGCTACAGAACCTAGTAGACAGTTGGTGCTTAGAATGTGTTTGTTGCCTGACTCAGCTCAGCAGACGGATGAGCATATAAAAAGATGAGTTCCTCAAATATTTGGGATTTTTTGTTTTGCTTTGTTTTGTTTTGTTTTGTTTTGTTTTTCAAGACTGGGTTTCTCTGTGGCTTTGGAGCCTGTCCTGGGACTAGCTCTGTAGACCAGGCTGGTCTCGAACTCACAGAGAACCGCCTGCCTCTGCCTCCCGAGAGCTGGGATTAATAGATGTGGGTTTTGTTTTTTGTTTTTTTCTTATTTTTTGGTTTTTCTTAAACCTTTGACTCAATCAAACCAATCTATGCTGTCTCTCTTACGGTCTTTTTAATCCTTTCCCTGGACATGAGTAAAGAAGAGCTAAACCTCCTGCAGAGTCTGTCTGGCATGTCACAGTTCTCTGTAAGCAGTTTCCATGTCAGAAGAACACCCTAGTAGAGAGTGTCCTGGTGATCTGAGGTCCACCCACTCTCCAAAATGGCAGATGCATGTCTTGAGGTTTCCCTGAAGACACACATGCACACATAAAAACATTTAGCCAGATAATAGTATAATAATAGCAAGCATTTAATGAGTAGTTACTCTGTGTGTGCCTTATGTTAATGTGATCAATACAATAGGTAGCTCTAGTCTTTCCACAGAAAACTGGTGTGCAGAAACTATTAGGTAGTCACCAAGGTAACATAATTAATAAGTGGAAGTCCTAGCTTTTACTTCAGTCCTGGTTTTATGTTTTTGAGACAGAGTCTCATGTAGGCCAAATTGGTCTTGAAATGTAGCCAAGGCTTTTCTTCAACTCTGGCCCTCCTACCTACTATCCAAGTTTTTGCATATATACTAGACTGATCTTGTTGTTGTTAATTTCTCTTTTACTCTTTTGGGGGGGGGGGCATCACACAGCTCCAAAATAATCACACAGAGACCTATTCTTACTTATAAACGGACGGCCTTAGCTTGGCTTCTTTCTAGTCTGCTTTTCTTGAGTTATTTTGTCTGCCTTTAGCCTCTGGGCTTCTACTGTTCACTATTGCTGTATATCTCTGCTTTCCTTCTGATTCCATGTCTGGCAGTGTGGCTGGGTGCCTGGCATACTCTGACCCTCCTTTTCTTGTTCCCTGATCTCTGTTCTCAGATTTCTCCTTCTGTTTATTCTCTCTGCCTGCCAGCCCTGTCTATTCTTTCTCCTGCCTCGCTATTAGCCATTTGGATCTTTATTAGACCAATTAGGTGTTTTAGGTAGGCAAAGTAACACAGCTTCATAGAGTTAAATAAAAGCAACCTAAAAGAATGCAACACCTCTTTGTTTCATTAAACAAACATTTTACAGCATAAACAAATGTAACACATCTGCAACTAATATTTCACAAGCCATCTCTCAGGATCTGCCTTCCTCTGTCTTCCAAGTGCACGGATACATCATTATGCCTCACTTCTACATCCAGCTTAAACCTTTTACTGTTGATGATTTACCAAGTTTTTATCATTAAGACTAATGATCAGTTTCTGTCATCTAATCTAGCAGTTTAATTTACTCTCCAGAGAAGCAAAAAAAAAAATGGTTTCTGTCAACTTCTGGATCTTGTATTTCATAATATATGCATACGCAAATTCAATACGGTGTGAATGCTTAATGGCATTTGGATTTCTGCTTTTGCAGGTGTTATTATCTGGCTTAAATAAATTTAGGTTCTTATTTACAACAGATTTTATGGTTTCCCTTATTTCTCATTGTTTTTTCCTTAGGTTGGAATTCTGAGTGTTTCCTATGACACATATGGTATACAGTGGTGTATGGCTTCACGTTTGATTATAAAAAATATCATATTTCTCAGTATTTTTCCCTTCTAGAGAATATAGGTTGCTATAGAAACAAAAATAGACCACAGGGACAGTGATATAGGTCAGAGGGTAAAGGTGCTTGCTGTTGATGTGGGATGTCCTTCTGTATATGTGTTGCTTTTAATGGTTAATAAAGACACTGCTTAGGCCCCATTTGTCAAAGGACAAATTGGTGCTGGCCCTGGGTTGGGCCTACCTAGAGAGTGTCTAGTGATGTGGAGGGTCCGGGCCTGGGTGCTTTTTGCGTTTCTTTTTTCTTTTTAAAACATTTTTGAGGCAATGTTTTAATGTAGTATAGAGTGGTTTCAAACTCCTACCCTCCTGTCCCAACTTCCGACATGCTGGGATTACAAGAAATAGCCACTACGCAAGACTCAAGCCTGGTTTTGTGACTTACTCTCTTCAAAAGTCCCTTTCTGGTTTCTTTTTATTCCAGAAGAAAAAAAATTTACCTGTCAACATACGTTTACTTGAGTCTGGTCTTAAGTCTTGAGGCTGCAGGGCCTGGCGATTCCGATGCTTTCAGGTGGGCACTGGGTAGAAAGACCATTTCTGGCTGTCAGGTCACCTATTTATTTTTCTTTTCGAATCAGAGTCTTTGATAGCCCAGGCTAGCCTCGACCCATGATCCCACTCTCAACCTTGCTAGTGCTGGTATTAAAGGGGTATACCACTATACCTGCTTCCGTGCGGTGACTCCGAGGGCGTCTGACAGTCAACATAAGTGGTCTGAAGTAGGGAAACAGTGACATCAAAACAGGCATAGAACTGCCACGTTGGGGTGACAGTTCACAGAGAAGTAATTTTAATGGAGACTGGTCAGTTCTTTCAACTTTGGGTGCCTGGTTTTCTAGTGGAGGGAGCTCAGATCTATTTCCCAGGAAAACAAGAGTCGCTGTGAAATACACGCTTATTTAGTGTAGTTCTGGTGCCGGGTTGACTCCTCTCTCCCCTGTGCCCTCCTGCCCACTACTTCTGGTCCCACCTCTTCTGATAATTCAAGTTTCACTGTTTCTTGCCTTCACGTTGTTCTCTCACCAGGAGACTCTGTCTCGCTTCTTCCCATGTCACTACCACTACCCCCCTTTAAAGCACGTATTATTTGCACAATAACAATAGGTTTCCACAGATGTTTTATGCTGTACACGTGTATCATCTTTACTACCACCTCTGGTGCTCTCTGGTCCTCATGTCACCTCCTGACATGCAGTATTTGTCTTTCTAAGTTCAACTTACTCTGATCTACATGTGATTCCCCAGGTCCCTGTACACCCACATCCATCGCATCACAGGTCACCAAAGCCAACTCATGGCTTAGCCTACATGCCCATCGTTGGGTGAATGGATCCTGAAAATGGGCTTCTCAGGGTCGGAGAGGCAGTTAAGAGTACTCGCTGTTCATACAGAAGATCATTCAACACCCTCATGGTGTCTCAGATGTGTCTGAATCTAGTTCCAGAGATCTGACACCCTCTCCTCTGTAGACCAGGCCTGCCTCTGCCTCCTTTGTGTTGGGAGTTAAAGGCCTTGACACCCTCTTCTCACCTACATGAGCACCAGGCACACACATAGTACATATACATACATGGCAGGTAATACTCATCCGCATAAAAATAATATTTTTTTTTAAAAATGGGATTCATATACACAATACTTACTATGTTTTGAAAGAACATCTCTGATCAAATCTCTTTTATGAGGTGGCCTTTGGTGGCCTCATGATGCCCCAACTAGTGCTTTGTGAGCTTGATCATAGGTTAAACTACTGGATACAGGGCTGGATTGATCCTCTGTGGCTAAGAGTTCTTGAAGGCTGACAATCACCTGTAACTGTAACACCAGGGAATCAGGCACCACTTCTGGCTTCCTGGGCACCTTCCCTCATATGCTACCTGCACACATGTTCACACGTGTGCATGTGCACAAAACACACACACATACTTTTTAAAGGGCTCACCTGGGTACAGAGTGTTATTACCTACCCCTAGTGTCTCTGACCAAGTAGGTGTGAGACACACCTACTGGACACAAGAAGGTATACTTCTAGCTAGTTCTGAAGTAATGCTGAGGCTGCTGGTCTGGGGACCACATTTTTAAAACCACTGTCCTAAAAATAAAATCTCAGTTCTGCAGCTCGCTTGGCCATAGAACACTTTTTATTCTGTTTTGCTTTCTTCCTATCTCTTGCTCAGCACAAAACCCTATGGCCCGTTCATCCTGAACATCAGTTTTACCAAACACTGACTATCCTGTTGTCCTCTTGTCCTTCTGGTCTTTGCCCTGCATGCTTCCTCTTTGGAATGTCCCTCTGTCTTGTTCCTTTCTGAGGAGCCACCTACATGGAGCATGGTTTCTATCCCAACACTTGGGAAGCAGAGTCAGGCGGATCTCTGTGAGTTCAAGGCCAGCCTGGTCTACGCAGTGAGTTCCAGGACAGCCAATACTGAGATCCTGACATTCTGGGACCCTGTCTCAAAAAACAACCAATGACAGAAAGGAAGTCACCTACTAGGGAGGCTGAGTGCTCCCCAGTCCACAGCTAGGGTGGCAGGGATCTGGTGTTCTCTAAGCCAGTTTCCACTGCTGCTCCTAGGAGACAAGACTTGAATTTCCTGGAGGTTTGCTTTAGTGATAAACTGGAAATCATCTCTCTAATTCCATCTCTCAGTTTTCCATAGCTTCACAGGGAAACCATGAACAACTTGAACAAGGAAGACCTGACTTTTGTGTCCTCAATAAAGGCTTCACTGACGACAACATTCTGGGTCAAAAACTAATGAGCTTTCTTCTGATGATGTTTTTGTAGGCCTTAAGACAGTTCAAAGAAATATCTAAGGTGGTTTAAAGCTCCTTTTTTTTTTTTTAAGGCTGGAAAGAATCTCAGTGGGTAAGAGGTCTTGCTGCTCTCGCAGAGGACTGGGATTCAGTTCCCTACAACCACATTGACCAGTTCATATCTGCTGGTAACTCTAGTACCAGGGGATCTGACACTCTCTTCTAGTAGCCATGGGCACCAGACACACATGAGGTGAACACACATGTGTAAGGCTTCCACACATGTACATAAAATAAAATCAAGTTAAGAAAAAAAAGAAGTGGGCTGGAGAGATGGCTCAGAGGTTAAGAACATTGCCTGTTCTTCCAAAGGTCCTGAGTTCCATTCCCAGCAACCACATGGTGGCTCACAACCATCTGTAATGGGGTCTGGTGCTGTCTTCTGGCCTGCAGGCATATACACAGACAGAATATTGTATACATAATAAATAAA
>NW_026068088.1:2810587-2819576 GCF_014885135.2 Alexandromys fortis
GCTTGAAACCAACTCTTGGAGGCCTTGGCTTTTTGCTTTGTTCACAGGTACCAACACCTGTGGTCAGGTGCCTCTCCACCTCACTCTCTGGGGACTCTGGACAGCAAGCAGATCTGTGTTGCTGACTATCTTAAGGACCCAGAGCAGAAAATTCCTAAGTACCCACCTAACAGGTCACCAGCCAGGTAAACGCCCTCATTTTCTATGAAAACTAGTAACTATAAGTTGAATTCAGAATCACATCTCAGGAAATATTAATCCAAACAATATAGTTTCAAAGAGCACAAACACGGAAAATCTTTTTATCCTTCTGCTGCTCTACACCCTCCCTTAGGAAATCTGATCCCAGTTCTTGCCACTCTTCCAGTCTTGCAAGAGAAGAAAGCAACCTGGGACCTGAGAGAAATTACTTCCCCATCAACCTATTCACTGGGACGAAGGCCCTTGGGGAATTCAGAGAAAGAAAGGAGGAAAGGAGGTGGCTCTGCTGGGAACAGGGAGGGACCTCCTGGGAAACGAAACTGAAACTTTGCAGCCCAGATCTCTGGGGCAGGACTCTTGGCTCTGTCTGTGAGGTGCACTAAGCGCTAGGTGAGCCAGAAGCCAACAGCCATGGCTTCCAGTCCCTGCCCGCCATCCCCTCTACTCCTGCGGCTGCCAGAGTCCATCCCCTGGGCCCACAGGAAACTAGAGAAATACTTCCAGAGCCGGGCCTGCGGAGGCGGGGAGTGCAGTGTCCAGCCCTTGGGCCCTAGCGCCCCCCAACACCTTCGAGGTGAACTTCCTAGAAAGGGCAGGTGAGTCGGGACAGCAGAACCGGGCCAGGGTCGGGTGCAGGTGTCCAAACAGACCCCCTCAAGCTTCTCAGGAGAGCCCACGGGAGTGTGGCACTGCCTGTGGGAGCCGCTGCCGCCCACAGACTTTTTTTTTTTTTTTATCACACAGCAGGGGACAGCGCTTTAGATGTGCCCAGCCCCAGACCTGGTTTGGCTGCTTCCTAGGGATAGCTTCCATTTGCTACCTGAGTTGCCCAGTTACCCAGCAGACAGCCTTGAGAGGAGAAAGGAAAGTGTGGAAACAGGGATTGGAGCAGGAACCCAGAGTCCTGTGCTAGCCAGGCAAGTGCTCCTCCAACTGAGCGACACCCAAAGCACCTTTCTGTTGTAAATAACGATTCCATTGGCTTGTTTCTAAGGATTACAAAAGTAATATATCATCACTTAAAAACAAAAAAAGCAAAAGTTCCCTGGAGATGCACAATGGGAACATTCTCATATATTCTCATCTGTGAAACAGCTAATGTATATACATTTAAATCATTCTAAACTTTTGGGTTATTAGTTTGGCAGGGGATTCCTCACATAACTATACAATATCATTCTATGTCATTGAATGAGAGTTTAAGACCAATTCAGAAGCATAGGCTTGCCCTCACCACTATGATACAGGGTCTTGGTATGTCCTCTTGGCTGGCCTTCAACTTGTGATACCCTTACCCTTACCTCTACCATTAAAGTGCTAGGAATTTGGGTGTATACCTTCATTCCCAGACTAGAAACACGGCTTTTAATAACCAAATGATGTTCTACAGTAAAGCTTATGCTGACTACTTTTGAGTTCCAGATAACTTTCTCCCATCAACAACCTGCTATTGCAGAATGCCAGACACAAATGCTCAGGTCCTCTGTTCTTATTGGGACACAAAACTCTTCCTGGCGAGACACAACACACATGTCCACTCACCTCGGATAAGGAGCCTACACAGACCAAAAGAAGGATCCCACCAAAGCTCATCTTGGTGAACCAATGGCTTTTATCGAGGTTTCTTACAGGACTACTTACAGGAGCAGAAATGACTCAAAGACAGCTGCATCATCAGAGCGCAGCTTAGCATGGGTGACAGCTCATAACCCTGGGAAGCTAGAGCACACTGCATAGGCTGCAGGTCCTCAGTAGGTCCAAGTAGCTCTGGTCTAAGCCTCTTCCAGGCAACTCAGTCTGTTTCTGATTCTTTCAGGTACAGGTCTGTTGTCGTCATTACTGCTTGCCTTCTCTTAGAGTCAGTGCTGCTTTTCTGAGTCTTCCTTGTCCCTCTGTCCTGCCAGTCCCAGAGCGACTCTCAGCAGTCTTTATTGATTACTCTAGCAGGGAGGAACCTAGTGAATCTGGTCAGATTCAGGGACTTCCTCAAGGTATTTTAATTTGTTCACTTTCTGGCTCTATGAATTTCCCTGCAGGATAGAATGTTTCCATCTTGAGGAAATTCAGACAACAGTGCTGCATTATAGGGTTCATCCAACTAAACAATACAACATAACAAGTATTTCCAGAGTGTTTACCTTGTGTGAGGGATTAAAGTTGTCTAGAGATTCTTAAAAGTGTGTGGGAGGCCAGGTGTGGTGGCACAGTCCTTTAATCCCAGTACTCTGGAGGCAGAGACAGGCAGATTCCTGTGAGTTCAAGGCCAGCCTGGTCTATATAGAGAGTTCCAGGACAGCAAGGATTACATATCTCAAAAACAAACAAACAAAAAAAAAACCAAGCAAACAAAAAACCAAATGGGAGAATATGGGTAGCTTGTGTGAAAGTCCTAAACTTATGAGGGAGATTTCTGGATTTGGTACTTTCAGAAGTTCCTAGAATCAACCCAGAAAGGACACTGGGGGTCATCTGTAAGTTTTCTCTCATTTCCGTGTGAATGTGTGTTTCATGTCTCCCCTGAAGCTAAGGAGAGAGTACTGAAAAAGAGAGAGCACCAGATGGAGATTGATGGCAAACCTGTGACCATTTTCCTGGAAACCACAAAAAAGCCAGTGGAGGACCCAAGACCCAGTCCTCCGTCTCTGACACAGCCAGATGAGGCTCCAAGCTCCAGTCCTCCATCTTTGACACAGCCAGCTGAGGCTCCAAGCTCCAGTCCTCCATCTGTGACCCAGTCTCTGGATGAAGCACTGTTTGATGAAGGAACTATTTATAATTCTGATGACACTATTGTCCAGATGGTGAGTGTTGACAGAAGAGCTGGCACTGATGCTACAACTGCCCCTAGGTCACCGCTTCTGCCCTTTTGGTCCAGCAGCCTTAGCTGTGAGCTAGGTGCTGCTCTAGGTACTGGGCTACAGAGGTGAATAAACAGGGAGAAGATTCCTGTCCTCATGCAGCCTGTAGTGAGTAAGGGGGTCTGCAGAATGAACTGAGAAAAGCACTTCAAAGATAGAGATGTGGTAGGAGAATAAAAAAGGAGTTTTGTGTCAGAGAGGTACAGGGTGAAGGCATGCAAGGGGAAGATGGGAGACCTTCTTGCTGAGGTGACATTTAGCCTGAGGCTTAAATGATGAGAAGACACCAGCCATTAACAAAATGCATTCAACAAATAGATAGGTACTGCTTAAGGTGTGACAGACACTGATGTAGGGCTGGGGGCACAGACACTGTGTGGACTGCTCTTAGGGCCTTGACATCGAGTAAGGGAAACAAAGGCCTGTGAGCTGAACTTTACAGAGAACTGAGAAAGCAGCTGAAGCCTTGGTTGCTGCTTATAAGCCGGCTAACCTATTAGTTGTCAAACTGCATCAGAGTTCCTGAGAAGGATAGATTTTATTTGAGTTAATGATGACAGTGACAGAGACTTACTTCATTGGCTTCCTAGACAGCCACTCCCCAGGATCCTCCATGGTCACTGAGGGCAACATCAGTCTCTTGCTATTGGGTCTAGACCTGTCAGGCTTCAGAAGATCCTGTGGATTCAGAGCTTGTAGGAAGACCAACCTGCCTGTTGGATAGGCAATATGAGACAGTTGATTCCAGTGTCCTGTCATTCATGGTCTGAAGAGAGTCTTAACAGCACTCAAGGTGAAAGGCAGCTTGGCTCAGTGGCTAGTGCTGCCATTCATGAAGCAAGATCCACGTAGAGGTTCTTCTGTACCATCCATATTCTTTGGAGGAAGTGGGGGAAAGTGCCAGGAGCTGACTGTTATAATAATTATAATTATGCTGGCCTTCCCTGTCACCTGGGTACCCTATCGCTTTAAGAGACAAGCCCCTCCCACTCCTAATCTCTCCCTTCTGGCCTAGACAAATTGATATCCTGCCTCCTCTCTTCTTCTTTCTGTCCTTTCTTCTTCTGAAGAGGCAGCCTCTGCTTCCTCCCCCTTTCCTCTCTTTCTCTGGTCCCCCCTTTCTCTCCCTATATCCCCCACCCTCCCACACCTTCCCATACCCACTAAATAAACTCTATACCCAAGCTCTCTCCACATGACTTATTTGTCTGTCTCTCACTTACCTTGGCCTCTCCAACCTACAGTGGGACCTTTTAGGGGCACCTATGCCATAAGTCTTTCACTGACCTGTCTCTCTATTACAACACCTTTTTAATTAAATATTTTAAATGCTGTGTTCTCTCAGTATCTTAGGACTGTCTGTCTCTTGGGTCTATCTGAGTTATGACTACAATGACATTAGTACAGGATCTGCCTGTAGAGCTGGATCCAAGCTGAGACGTTGTGGGGGAATGTTTTACTCAGAGTCCTCCACTTTGACTTTATCTGGTTATAACTTGGCATATCAGCTTTATGCTTATAAAGGACAAAGAAGTAAAGAAAGATTCCCTTTTGCATAGAAGCTTAACAATAAAAACTGATAATAGTGAAAAACAGCTTACAGGAAGGGCTGGGTACTGTAAATCTCTACATTAGCTTTTGTTACTGATTAACTTTTGAATCTGATCTTTGTAACCTGCTGTGTCCCACGGCCAGGCAACAATATCAGCCAGGTCCTGCCTAGCTAATTCGTTTATGTTTGGAGGGAACCCTGGGGATTAAGAAATGGCAGGTAGAGAAAGGAAAGATACAAAAGAAAAGATAGATCACAGTCTGGAGTCTGGAAGGCAATCCAGTGAATACTGAATCCACCCAGGTTTATTTTTCATTGGCTTTATATACCCCATCCAAAGAGGAGACAAAAGGCCTTATTAACAAAATGCAAGGAACAAAGAAAGTGATCATCTTTGCAAATATCCAAAGCATCAAGCAACCATGCCCTAAGTGAAAACATCCTGTTAGTAGCTGTCGTGGCAGGTGGACAGTAGCCACTCTAGGTCAAACCTCCTGTCAGTAACCTTGGAGGAGCAAGAACAGGTCTGAACTCTCTAACCTTTAGTCAAGGTGGAACAACACCACCTTGTCACATCTGTGAACTCTGACAGTAATCTTAAATTTTAATCATTATATAGAATATATTTTAAAGCAGAGTTAAATCACATATACAGTGTGTTGTAACAGATGTAACCATATATTTCATCATCATCTAAGAGTACATACCAATTGTTTTTTGTTTGTTTGTTTTGTTTTGTTCTTTTTTGAGACAGGGTTTCTCTGTAGTGTTGGAGGCTGTCCTGGAACTAGCTCTCTAGCTCTTTCTCTGTGTAACAGCCCTAGCCATCCTGGAATTAGCTCTCATAGACCAGGCTGGCCTCAAACTCAGAGATCTGCCTGTCTCTGCCTCCTGAGTAATGGCGTGTGCCACAACAGTCCAGCTTTTTATTTTTTTTTTAATTTTTTTTAGGGGGGGACAGGATTTCTCTTTGTATGAAGATTTGAAGCCTGTCTTGAAACTCAATCTGTAGATCAGTCTGGCCTCAAACTCACTGAGAAACACCGGACTATGCCTCCTGAGTGCTGGCATTGAAGGCATGCACCATCCATCGCCCAACATCCTGAACTTCTAAAAACCAAGGTTTAAAAGGATTTAGTTACTTTGTATGAGTTAAGTGTTTTGTGCTTTGGGATTTCCTTAAAGTAAGAGGGTAAGTAAAAAAAAATGTGTTGATGAGGGAGGAAGGCAATGCTTGGATTTAGAGCTACCTTCAAGCTCACAAACCATTTATTTATTTATTTATTTATTTATTTATTTATTTATTTATTTGAGACAGGGTTTCTCAGTACCTATGGAACCAGTCCTGGAACCAGGCTGGCTCGTACTCACAGAGATACTCATGCTTCTGTCTCCCGAATGCTGGGATTAAAGGTGTATACCACTACTGCCTGGCTCATAGACTCTTTTTTTGAGGACCACAGCAACTTCACAGAGAGCAGCAATGCCTTCTCTCCACCCTTTAGCTCCTAGGATCAAACCCTAGACATAGATCTCTTAGACTATGTTTTTCTATGAGTTTTAGAAAATGTTCGTGCCCAGGCTTCATTGCAAACCAGTTAGTTATGTGGACCTCTGGAATGAGACCTGGCCTTGACTTTCTTTGTTTAATTCATCTTTGAACTCCCCCTAGGTGAGTCTAATGTCAAAATGGGGCAGACAAGCCTGACTTGCAGCTGAATGCTCCTCTCAGCAGATTAAAAAAAATAAAAGACAAGAAATAAAGATTGTGGCCTTTTATGTGTTCCTGGGTGTTCTCCTGAAGAGGGGTCATATCCAAGAGAGCTAATTTGTGCCTGTACCTTTTAAACTTTCAGGTCTTTCTTGCTGTGACTGCTGAGCTGAACTGTGAGCTGCTCTCCAAAGAGCGGAGGGAACACATAGCCTCTGTCTGCCCTGGCGTAAGAAGCATGGAGGGTAAGGATGGAATTGCCAAGGTGTGTGGCAGCTTCAAAGATATTGAGAAGATACATCACTTTCTGAGTATGCAGCTTTTAGAAAGTGAGCAGAAGCAAAAGTGCCCAAAGCACAAATACACCCTTTCAGATGTGGAGAGAGAGCCACCCAACCAGCAAGACTTGGGTAGGGACTTTTCCTCTTCAGACCCAGCAACTGGGTTAGATGTTTCTGAGCGCTGTTTTGAAGTTTATGTGTTTTTCCTTGAATATTTCAGACGTGCCTTGATAACTGTTTTGTTATATGTAATTTTACTGTGTTAAAGTAAAAGTCTTTCTTTTTTGTTTAAACAGAAAAAGGGGAAATGGTGTAGGAGGTTCGTCTTTCTATATGTTGGATTAGCCTAACAGACAACACAATGAAATGTCTTTCTGTATTTAGCTCCTTCACAGTCAAAAAATTTAAAGAAAACATAATAATACACAGAATCCAGGCTCTCTGTGAATTTTACATGGCTTATTTTTCTTTATTTTAATCTATATCTGTACTCTGTCTCTTTAAAGACTTTACCCTTTTTAAAAAGCATTAACTTTATTTTAAGGCATTAACTTTATTCTCTATATTCTTTTTCTTCCCTCTCCTAAACCTACGTACATCCATCCAACACTGTGACCAATTTAGAAGTCTTTTATGTCTGAATCTGTCCTATTGTGAATCTGTAATTCTTTACTGTCCAGGAGCACTTTTTAAAATGCTAAGTGCTTCTTAAAAAATTAGCTGCGCCATGTAGGGGTAATATGGTACCACCTGTTTCCTGACCAGTCTAAACCTTAACTGTGTTGCTATTATGATAATTATGATAGTTCCTAGCTGAGATCAGCACAGTTCAGCATGGCAGAGCTACTCCTGCCTCAGAGCCATTTGGTGCCCCTGAGCCACGTGCAGTTCCAGGCACACAGCGAGTCCACATTGCCATCAAGCAAGCAAGCTGTAGCAATTTACTCCCAAAACCCCACTCAAAAGCTCTGTTTCCCACCAGAGCAAGACAGAGATCGCAATGGCGGCACAGCCCGGAAACTGGATTTCAAAACCGCCACTTTCTAGTAGACCTGATCCTGCTGCCTACTCAGGCAGGAAGAGCTGAGCCACCGGCATGGCCTCAGCTACTTTATTCCCAACCCCGAGTGGGCACACAAACATCTGAGCCCACAAATGCTCCATAGCCGAAATTGTGCCGGCGGCAGGGCCCAGGAAGCCTCGTTTTAAAATGGTGCGGCTTTTTTTTCCTGCTGCTATTGCTGAGTCAGGAAATCTCTCTACGGCACGCCCTAGCAAACAGCAAAAAGCTGTGTTAAACTCTGTTTGTTTGTGTGTGTGTGTGTGTGTGTGTGTGTGTGTCTAGAATTCCCTTTTAAGCCCTCTCAGTTTTTATGTGGAGTCCATCATGTTGGGCACCACTTTGTAGTAATGAGGAGCAGTGGGCTGTGTCCCACCACCTGGCTAGCTTAGCCCCTGAAATAACCACATGGAATTGTATTAATTTAAACACTGCCTGGCCCATTAGCTCTAGCCTTTTATTGGTTAACTCTCACATCTTGATTAACCCATTTCTATTAATCTGTGTTCATCACGAGGTTGTGGCTTACCAGCATGAGGCTAACCAGTGTCCATCTTGGGCAGAAGCATGGCATCTGCCACACTTCCCTTCTTCCCAGAATTCTGTTATGTCTACTCCACCCACCTAAGGGCTGCCCTATCAAAGGCCAAGGCAGTCTCTTTATTCAACCAATGAAAGCAACACATAGAAAGAAGAACCTCCTACACCAATTTTACTGTGACAAATGCATGGGTACCCATAGCTACAAGCATGTGCTCCCTAAGTGCAAGCATGAATTCTGCCCCTCTTGTTTCTCTAAGGCCTGTCATTAAAGCCTGTCTGTCCTTTGTGTCAGACTTACTATGATATTGAGAAGAAGTCAGAAGAAAGCATGGATATTAGCATATTAAAACAGTCACTTCTGGGTTATGAAGACTGTGACACAATTGAGATTCAATATATTATAGAAAGTGACATTCAAACAGTAAGTGTACCAGAGGAACGTGAGTTTCTTTTGGCTCTGCTAGAATTACCAGCACCCAAGGGGTTGTCCTGTAGCCTCTTAGATGCTGATTTTCCTAAGAACTCATTCAGTGATTGTGGTAGGGACATAATAGTTAGAGGCCATACTGTTCGCTTAGAACTTTGTATATTCCATCTTTATGTGGCTTATTTTACTCTTTTAATCTAAGACCTGTCTGTACTCTTTGTCTTTAAAGACTTTGTTTTATTTTTTTAACCATTTACTTAAAAAAAAACTGTCTATATCCTTTTTCTTCTTTCTCCCAAGACTTCATATATTTATTCTACACTGTGACCCATTTAGAAGTCTTTTTTAAAAATCTG
>NW_026068088.1:2823171-2826821 GCF_014885135.2 Alexandromys fortis
CCTTCTCGGATCTTTGATGGAGTTGAAGATTATATAATTGTAGTTACTCTCTACATTATTTAGACTCCTTGAGATAGAATGTTTAGCAAAACTTTTGATTCTCAATATTGTTTGTTATATTTATTTGTTATTATTGTATATAGTTGTATTTGGTTTAGTTCTGTCTTATTTAGACAAAAGGGGGAGATGTAGGGATAAGTCCCACCCCTTAGGGGGCGTGTTCGCCTCAGGCTAAAGTTCTCCTATAAAATTGGTGAGCGTGCTCCCAGCGCTCTTCTGCTTTCCTGGTCTCCGCGGGAACAGTGGTTCTGTAAGTCTATTCCTCCATTAAAGCTGTCTATATTTTGACAATCTGTCTGCATTCGCTTACGCCGTTACAGTATCTATAATTATTTTCTGACCAGAAGTGCCTTTTTAAAAAAATGCTGCCAGGCGGTGGTGGCGCCTTTAAGATACCTGCCCACTTGGGTGTGGTCTCTTTGGCTTGAAAAGGCAGCAGTAGCCATGCACTCCCTTTCTTGCCTTGGACTCTGCTTCTGGCTACCAGACTCTTTTCCTGATCATGCAAGAGGGCTGTTGTCTAGGACAGTGATCTGTAAGTTTTCCCCTTTAAATAAATAACCCTTTTATTAATCATAATTCCAAACTGATGTGGGATTGTTTTGTGACTTACTCCTTTAGCAATCTATAGTTGGAGGCTCCAAACTCATTTTCTGACCACCCTGACTCAAAATAATCACACAGAAATCTGTATTAATTGCAATATTGTTTGTCCAATAGCTTAATCGTATTTTTGGCTAACTCATACCCTAAGCTAACCCATCTCAATTATTCTGTGCATTATCACAAGGTTGTGGCCTACTAGCAAAGTTTTGGCAGGTCCTAGTGGAGGTGTCTGTCGCAGGCAGTGGCTACATGGCTTTTCCTTGACTCCACCTTCTCTCTCCTCCTCTATCTGCTTGTAACTACCACCTTGCCCTATTCTGCAAATCCACTGGCCAAAACAGCTTTATTCAATAAAGCAACACATAGACAGAAGGACTTCTCACACCAGAACTGCAAGCATGTGAGTCTTTCCCCGCAGATTAGGGCTATCCTAAAATCCCTTTCACTGTGCTGAGGCAACCAAACTGAACCCTGGGAGGAAGTCAACAGAACAGGCCACTGCTGCCTTTCGGGAAGTTTCCACTGCTGCTCAAAGGAGAGAAGATTCTGCATTCCTGGAAGTTTGCTTTTGTGATAAGATGGAAATCCTCTTTTTAATTTCATCTCTCAGTTTTTTATACATTTGTAGAGAAATCATAAACAACTTGAACAAGGACGACCCCCACAGAAGAGAAAGTGAAAACCACAGAAGGCTTAAATGGCAATGAGTTGGTCAACATCAGCTTGGCAGTTGTGGGGAGACAATGGTGGAGAGCCTCCCTGGCTGACAGAATTGGCAGTTGAAGAAAGGCTTTTATTAGGGGTGAGGAAAGACACATACATCCCACTCTCTCTCTCTGAAGGCTGGGAGTTTTTAAAGCCTCTGAAGGGTTTTCTTCTCCTAATTTAGGGTTGGTTAGTTTGACCTAAGACAAGATGACTGATGGGCCTACACTGTTGTGTACACTCATTCTGTCCACACTGTGAATGTGCTGAACCAGTCCCTCAGCAGTGGGGGCCCTACTGGCAAGAGAAAAAGCCCACGAGGCCTTTGTTATAGGCTTTTGTCTCAGATCCAGAGGGAAAGGAGGACGTCAGACATCTTGGTAGTTCTCCATCTTCATTAGTTAGTCATGGCCCCTCTCCCTATCTGTCTGCCTATCAGTGAATCTGCCTGACTACTAGTCCCTCAAGATCACAGCTTGGTGGGTGTAGCTGCCACCTCAGGGCTATGCATTTCTCTCTTTGGAGATTCAGGTGTGGGAGTCACACCTTTTCCTCAGTCTGGTGTGTTCAATACATTCTTTGGCCTGGTTTCCATATATGTTTGCNATTTCTCTCTTTGGAGATTCAGGTGTGGGAGTCACACCTTTTCCTCAGTCTGGTGTGTTCAATACATTCTTTGGCCTGGTTTCCATATATGTTTGTAATATGTCCAAATTCCAGTCCTAATTTATCCCCAATAAGTGTATAGGGTAGCACACTTTCTACTCTCAGGGATCAATTATCCATCAGTTTGTGCTGCACGGGTGGTGTGGGACAATTGGTACAGTGTGTGTATCCACACTTCCCACTATCTTCAAAGTGGAATCAAAGACTGCTGTAAATGGAGTGTTTGCGAATAAAGCTCAGTTTGAAAACTCCCTGTCCACAGTAGGGTGTAACTTAGAGCAGGACTCGATCCCAACATCTCTTTCTCACCACATATGTTTGGATTTCTTTCTTTATTTGTAAAAATAAAGGTTTATTAGATGTTATAATTCTGCTGGCCTGCCCAGTCTCCTGTGTACCCTGTCCTTTAAGAGACACGCTCTGCCCACTCCCTATCTTCCCCTTCCCAAGGAGGCAAGTTGGTCCTGCTTCCTTCCTCCCCTTCTCTCCCTCCACCTCCTTCCCTTCTTCTTCTTCTGAGGAGGGAGCTTCTGCCTTCTCCTATTCCACACTTTCCTCTTTCTTCTCTATTTCCCTCTATATCTCTCTCACTCTTTCTCTTTTCCCTTTATACCCTCTTACCCTTACTGCTTTTTTATTTATTAATTTCAAAATTTTATATTATGTTTGTTTATATTTTTATCATGTTTGAGAGGGGGAGATGTGTAGTGAAGAGCTGCGGGCTGCATTCCTGCCACCCAGCTCCCAGCTGCCTGGCTAGCTTATGCCCCGAAATAACAACACACAAACTGCTTGGCCCATTTCTATTAATGTGTGTAGCACCACGAGGTGCACTTACCGGGAAGATTCTAGTCTATGTCCATCCTAGGTTGGAGCTTCATCACATTTGCCCTGGAGAGCAGAGGCATGGCATCTTACCTCACTTCCTCTTCCTCCCAGCATTCTGTTCTGTTTACTCCACCCACCTAAGGGCTGGCCTATCAAATGGGCCAAGGCAGTTTCTTTATTAACCAATGACCTTCCTCCATCAGAGATGTCAGGGGCCAGACAGACAGAGAGACAGAGATGGAGGAAGCAGGAAAACGGGATATACAGATTGAAAGAAAGGTAAAAATTCCAAGTTAAAACGTAGAGGAATATAAACAGTATAATTAAGTTATAAGAGCCAGTGGGACAAGCATAGGATAAGGCCAAGTTTTCATAATTAGTAGGAAGTCTCTGTGTCATTATTTGGGAGCTGGCTGGTGGGACAGAGAAAGAGCTCAGATAAAGTGATGTCACTTTAAGACAATACCTCTCTTTTTGAGTTTTTAATTTTATTATTGTCTTATGCTTGTGAGTTTTTTATTTTGTTGTTGTTTGCCTACATTTATGTCTGTGCACCACACAATTGCAGTGCCCTTAGGGGCTGGAAGAGAGGGGCATTGGACCCCCTGAAACTGAAGTTACAGATGGTTGTGAGATGCCATATGGGTGCTAGGAATCGAACCCAGATCCTCTGGAAGAGCAGCCAGTGTTCTTAACCAACTGCTGAGCTGTCTCTCCAGTCTCTTTCTGTCTTCTTAATTTTAGTCATCTTTCTGAGATAAAATGGTATCTTATGCCTTTCTTTG
>NW_026068088.1:2830163-2832982 GCF_014885135.2 Alexandromys fortis
CCTCCTTCCCTCCATCCCTTCCTCCATCCTTCCCTTTCTTCCTTTGGTTTTTCAAGACAGGTTTTTCAACACAGGTTTCTCAGTGTAGCCCTGGTTGTCCTGGAATTCACTCTGTAGACTAGGCTGGCCGCAAACTCAGAGATCCACCTGCCCCAACTCCTGAAAAGACAAAATAATAATAATAAAAAAGAAAATCTTGACTTCCGAGTCTATCTTTTTAACCCCTGTATATGAGGCCTCAAGCTGCCAGTGAGCCTTAACAGTGAGAGATTTTATTTTTATGATGATGGTCTGTATTTCTGAGTAGGCTTTGCTTTTCATGAAAAAAAAAATCTAGTACAAAGCAACAAGATCCAAGTAACTGATTGATTCTGTGATTTGGAGTCAGATTAACATTATATAAGTTTGAGAAGTTAATGTCATGTAGCATTCAAATAAAGATACATTATCTCCTAGAAGGTCCAAGTTCAACCAACAGCCAGGCTATGCAAAACCACCTCCTTATTTCTCTATAACTTTGACCCACTCTTAGCTCTGCGGTCCCTCTTTCTTGTTGCTCCTCTTTGCTGGCAACTCCCCATTAGCAGGAGATGCAGACCTTCCCCTCTACCTGTAGATGGCATGCCTGTTGCTCAATTCTTGTTGCAGATCAGTTTTTACAATGCACACACCCAGGTGCTAGCCCCAGACCTCCTTATTTCACCTGGTCAATTGTGTGGTGCAGGACACAGCACCTTTAGAAAGCACTCCAAGGGAGTCTATTATGCAGCTGTAGCTGAAAACTGCTGTTTTGAGTTTTTCTTCAGAATTTCCACCATCTGATCTTGAAATTCGCCTCTGTTTGGACAACACACATTCAAGACTATTGGAAAGCGAACCCTCCTGAGAAATTCTGAGGCTTTCTGATTATGAGCCGCTGGAAACACTAGCCTTTGGTGTAGCTAATGAGATAGCAGAGAGGATGCAGCCAGATGTTTTCTCTGTGTTCTCCAACGAGCAAAGTCCTTGGACTACCTTGGAGTGTGGCTCAGGACCTTGTCCTGAGATCAGCAGGTTGAGCAGCTGAATCTTATGTTTTTACCCCCAGGATGATCTGATTCACAAGAATCAAACTCAAGAGGGTGACTTTATAAAGCTGGAATGGAAATTTCTTAATTTGCAGTGGGAAAGATGATTGCCATGGTTACTGGTGATGGTGAGTGCTGCAACTGAGTTTTATGGGGGTGCTTAGAGAATATAATCAGACCAGGAAAGAAATTGAATGGCATAACATAATTAATTTCTTTCTCACTCTAGGAGGAGGCTTAGGTGCCTCAGCAGACCAACTGTAAAACCAGCTCTGGCAGGGTTCAATGCCATCTCACTGCTGAGCAACCCGTGGCAATAATAATGGAAAGTTAAAAATAAACTCCTGTGCTGGGTGTGGTGGCACATGCCTTTGACCCCAACCAGGGTGACACAGAGAAACCATGATTTGAAAAACCTAGCAAAAAGGAGTAGGTGTAAAGGGATAGGCAGAAATGTGAACCAGAAATTAATAAACTAAGTAGTTTTCTTTCTGTTGTTTGAGATACGGTTTCACGGTGTACCCTTGGCTGGCAAGGAATGTATAGACACCCTCGGCCTCTGCCTTCTAAGTGCTGGGATTAAAGGTGTGTACTATCATGCCCAGCTGGACCAGAAAAAGTTGTTTGTTTGCTTGTTTGTTTGTTTCAAGATGGATTTTCTCTGTGTTTTCATGACTATCTTGGAACTTGCTCTGTAGACAGGATGGACTTGAACTCAGAGAGATCTCCCTGCTTCTGCCTCCCCAGTGCTGGGACCACTACCTGGCTTAGCTATTTTTTTTTATTTAATTGATTTTTATTGATTCCTACATTTTTCTCTGCTCCCCTCCCTGCCTCTCCCCTCCCCCCTGAGCCCTCCCCCAAGGTCCCCATGCTCCCAATTTACTCAAGAGACCTTGTCTTTTTCTACTTCCCATGTAGATTAGATCTATGTAAGTCTCTCTTAGGGTCCTCATTGTTGTCTAAGTTCTCTGGGATTGTGGTTTGTAGGTTGGTTTTCTTTGCTTTATATTTAAAAATCACCTATGAGTGAGTACATGTGATAAACTATTCTTAACATTGCAGTTGGAAGTGTCGTCTTCCCTGAGGTCATCTGACAAAATCAAATGATTACACGAGATGGTTCGTAAATGAACTTGCCATAGAGGCAAGAAAGAATAATGGCTAAAAAAATATTTAACCTAAAACTGTTTTTGTTTTTATCCCCTGGTGACTATAAAATATATGGAGACATGATTTTTTGCTGAAAGACAACAAGGCCACACCTCCTAATAGTACTTCTCCCAGGATAGGGGCCGTTTTCATTCAAACCACCACAGTGCCAACTTGCCAAGGAGGCTGAAGGTTTGCCCCTTCCTCACCCATCTGCAAGTCCACTGTTTCCTTAGCACATCTGATGTAGGAGACCACAGATATTGGGGTCCAAAGGATGAGAAATATCCTAACAGTAGTTGTAAAAAGGTGTCCAGTTTTCCTCACTGCAAGGATAGTAGGATGACCATTCATGATGCTAAAGTAGAGCAGGTTTTTGGATTGCACAGGTTTTTCCTGCATTAGGAAATGAAACTCAATCCATTTTTCTTGATTTTCCCTCAGATGTCTGACCACCTCCATTGATGTAGCACTTTTGAATCACCTACCTAAATCTATTGTTTGCTCCTATGCCAATATACTGTGTGTATTGTAAAACACTGAATTTTGAAGGGTAAGATAAAACACAAATAGAAGTTTAATACTTCCTCAATTGCAAAA
>NW_026068088.1:2836275-2841244 GCF_014885135.2 Alexandromys fortis
CAGACCCTACAATACCACCCAGTGGGCAAGGCTTCTTATATCAATTAACAATCAAGAAAATATCCCACAGACATGCCCACAAGGCCAATCAGGTGGAGAGAATTTTTCAATTGAGGCTTCCTTTTCCAGGCATGTCAAAGTTGACAACCCAAATAACCACCAGAGTCCTATCATTCTGGAATCCTGTTTGTGGTATTAATTTATTTCTCATTTTCCCATTTTAAAGGTGAGAAACTTGAAGAATTAAGGAGAAGTTTGGATAGCTAGTTTTTATAATTACCATTTTATTGCCATGACCAAAGAAACTTATAAAAAAAAGCAATTAATATGGAGTTCAGGTTTCAAAAGGGTTAGAGTCCGTGAGTGTCAGTGGGGAGCGTCGCAACAGGCAGGCATTTGGGAGCTGAAGCAGTAACAGAGAGATTACAAGAGGCAGAGAGAAACATTGGGGAAAAGAGTGGGCTTTTGAAACCTCAGAGCCCATCAACCTCCCGTCCAACACACCCCCTCCAACATGGTCACACCTTGTCAGGAGCCATTTCAGGCTTCCCCTTTCTCATATCTCACAGGGCCTTGAAGTAAAAATCATGAGACAGAAAACTTAAAGTTAGCAAAAACATTACTTGCAGATCGTGGAGACTCTGGAAAGCACCACAGAGTGTCTTCAAGGCTTGCTGCTTATCACTAACAGCAGGTGCTCTAGCCACTGACCTTGCAACTGCCCTGCTTAGCTTTCAAACTGCCCCACTTAGTTGCCTAGCTACTGAGCCCATCTTTCCCTTCCCCCTTTCCTCAGTTCCCCCTTGCCTTAGCTCCTCACTGAGGAGTATATAAGACATAAAACTTGCTTCAATAAATGGGATGCCTTGACAAGGAATACTGCTTGGCGTCTGTTTCTCTCTCCTCCCATGTCTTTCAGATAGTGCCTCTTCAAGACCCTGGAGTAACTTAGGACCTGCTGGGCGGGTCAACACCTCATCATCCTTCCCACATAGTTTTACCAACTGAGGACCAACATTCAAATACATGAGTCTATAGGGACCATTCTCCTTCAAACCATAATAGCTAGGAAGCAACACAAGTAGGTTCTGACACATGCAGCCTGGTTTTGGATTCCTCTGAACAGCCTGTGCCAAAGCTCGTCACATCATCAAGACCAGCTGACAGTTTTTCTCATCATGAAGAGAAAAATTTTTTGATTTCAGGAAATTTTGCTAAAAATCCTTAATCATAAAGCTACTAGACCCATCCTGCCGCCAAACTTGCCTGTCCTCTTCAACCACAGTGGAACTCTGAAACACAGCTTGCTACACTACTGAGGAGACCAAGAGGTGAGTGACTAGCCAAGTGGTGGGACACCCCACGCCCTAGGACATCTATAGTGGGACAAAACCTAGGGCCCCTCTCCTAACTGCCTTGGCTTCTCTAGCCAGTCAGCAGGAGAGTTTTCTGCAGGTAGGCTGTCCTAATACCCCATCCACCGGACTCCACAAGCTACCAGCCCCATCCTGCCCCCATACTTGCCTATCCTTCTGCAACCTTGGTGGAATTCTGAAACACAGCATGCTACAACATTGAGGGGACCAAGAGAGAGGACCAAGAGAATGAACCAGGAGGGAAGCCCAGAATAGCAGGCATAGAGAGACCTTGTTGCTCCCTAAGACACTGATGTTGACATTACAAAGCAGAGCTAGAACAATTCCCAAAGACTCAGACAGCCACTGCAAGGATTGGACCAAGGTTTAAAGTCACTGCTGGCCTCAGTTGAAGGAAAGGATGGATAGGCATCAATGTAAGAATTCATCCAACAACCTAAAAAGCAGAATGGCAACACCAGAACCCAGTGGTCACACAACAGGAAGACTTGATCATCCTAACCCAGAAGAAGCAGGAGAAAATGACTTTAAACCTAACTTTATGAAGATGGAGACCTTTAAAGAGGAATGAAAAACTACCCTAAAGAAATGGAGAAAAAGACATACAAAAAATTGGAAGACATTAATAAATGCCTCAAAGAAACCCAAGAAAAAACAATCAAACAGGTAAAGCAAATAGTTCAAGACTTGAAGACTGAAATAGAGACAATAAAGAAAACACAAACTGAGGAAATTCTGGATATGGAAAATCTGGGTAAATGAACAGGAACTACAGAGGCAATATAACCATCAGAATACAAGAGCCAGAAGAAAGAATCTCAGGTGTTGATACTATAGAGGAAATTGTTTCATTGGTCAAAGAAAACACTAAATCCAACAAATTTTTTTTTCGAGACAGGGTTTCTCTGTGGCTTTGGAGCCTGTCCTGGAACTAGCTCTGTAGACCAGGCTGGTCTCGAACTCACAGAGATCCACCTGCCTCTGCCTCCCGAGTGCTGGGATTAAAGGCGTGTGCCACCTTCTCCCGGCTTCCAACAAATTCTTAACACAAAACATCCAGGAAATCCGGAACACCATGAAAAGATCAAACCTAAAAGTAATAGGGATAGAAGAAGAACTCCAGCTCAAATGTACAGAAAATATATTCAACAAAATCATAGAAGAAAACTTTCTCGAAACTAAAGAAGGATATCCCTATGAAGGTATAAGAAGCTTACAGAACACCAAATAAACTGGATCAAAAAAAGAGTCCCATTGCCATATAATAATTAAAATGCAAAACATACAGAATAAAGAAAAATATTAAGAGCTGCAAAGGAAAAAGGTCAAGTAACATATAAAAGCAGAACTATCAGAATTAAACCTGACTTTTCAATGGAAGCCATGAAAGACAGAAGGTCCTGGGCAGATATGCTGTAGACACTAAGAGACTAAGGATGCAAGCCCAGACAACTATACCCAGCAAAACATTCAATCACCATCGATAGAGAAAACAAGATAGTCAATGACAAAATCAGATTTAAACAATGCTTATCCACAAACCCAAATCTACAGAAAGTACTAGAAGGAAAACCTCAACCCAAGGAAGCTAACTGCACCCACAAAAACACAGGCATCAGATAACCTCCCACCAGCAAAAGCCAAAGAAGGGAAATATGCAAACACTACTACCGAAAATAACAGGAATTAACAACCACTGGTCATTAGTATCTCTTAATATCAGTGGACTCAATTCACCTATCAAAAGACACAGGCTAAGAGAATGGATACAAAATAGGATCCAGCCTTCTGCTGTATACAAGAAACACATGTCAACCTCAAAAACAGACATTACCTCAGAGTAAAGGGTTGGGAAAAGTTTTCCCAATCAAATGAATCTAAGAAATAAACAGGTGTAGTTGTCCTAATATCTAACAAAATAGATTTTCAAACTAAAATTAATCAGAAGAGATGGAAAAGGACACTTTATACTCATAACAGGAAAAATCCATTAAGATGAAGTCTCAATCCTGAATATCCATGCCCCCAATGCCAGAGCACCCATATATGTAAAACAAACATTACTAAAGCTTACATGGCACATCAAACCCCACACACTAATAGTAGGGGACTTGAACACTCCACTCTTCCCAATGGACAGGTCAACCAGACAGAAACTTAACAGAGAAATAAGAGAACTAACAGATGTCATGAATCAAATGGACTTAACAGACATCTATAGAGCATTCCACCTAAACACAAAAGGGTATACCTTCTTCTCAGCACCTCATGGAACCTTCTCTAAAATTGATCTCATACTCAGTAACAAAGCAAACCTCAACAGATAAAAAAAAATGGAGTAACACCCTGTATCTTATCAGATCACCATGGTTTAAAGTTAGAATTTAACACTACTCTCAGAAATCCTACAAACTCATGGAAATTGAACAGTGAACTATTGAACCGCCCCTGGGTCAAGGAAGAAATAAAGGAAGAAATTAAAGACTTCCTAGAATTCAACAAAAATGAAGGCACAACATACCCAAACCTATGAGACACTATGATAGCAGTGCTAAGTTCATAGAACTAAGTGCCCACAAAAAAAGTGGAGAAAGCTCACCATCAGTGACTTAGTAGCACACTTGAAAGCTCTAGAACAAAAAGAAGCAGATGCACCCAGTAGGAGTAGAAGACGGGAAATAATCAAATTGAGGGCTGAAATCAACAAAATAGAAACAAAAAGCAATACAACGAATCAATGAGACAAAGCTGGTTCTTTGAGAAAGCCAACAAGATACACAAACCCTTATTCAAACTAATCAAAAGACAGAGAGAGAGAGAGAGACAGAGACAGAGACAGAGACACAGAGAGAACATCTAAATTAACAAAATCAAAAATGAAAAGGAGGACATTTTTTGTGCCCAGATTACGACCCCAGAGAGATCACCAGAAACCAGAGAAGCCCAGACTTCAATAAGCAAGGTTTTATTGTTAGCGTAATATGAACTAGTTCGGAATCTGTCTCCAACACCCCTTCATAGCAAGGTAGAGAGGAGTTAAAAGTTCCTTTGTGGGGTTAGTTTTTAAAGGCAAAAGTCACAAGCAGCCTTTCTGGATGATCGAGGTAGGGGGTCTGGCATGGGTGCAAGGTCTTTGCTTCCTCTCTCACCCTGCTTGTTCTTTGTTTTCAGAGCAAGGCTGCCCTGCCCCTGAATCAGGCCATTTTTATTGGTCTCCACCAGCCAGGTGTCCTTCTGTCCTTGTGCTTTGGAATTTCCCAAATGGGAGGGGGAAGGCCACTATCTTTCTAGGAACAGGAAGCTAGTCTGGGTTTCTAATTTTAAAACATTCTGCTAGGAAATTCCTTCTTGTTCCTTTGAGAATAAGGAGTGAGGATCTCACAGAAATAACAACAGATATTCAAGAATCATTAGATCATAATACAAAAACCTGTATTCCATAAAATTGGAAAACATAAAAAAATGGACATTTTTCTAGATAGATACCACATACCAAAATTAAATCAAGGCCAGGTGAACAATTTAAATAGTATAAACTACAAGGAATTAGAAGCTGCCATCAAAAATCTCCCAACCAAAATAAGCCAAGGGTC
>NW_026068088.1:2845732-2848130 GCF_014885135.2 Alexandromys fortis
CAGACCCTACAATACCACCCAGTGGGCAAGGCTTCTTATATCAATTAACAATCAAGAAAATATCCCACAGACATGCCCACAAGGCCAATCAGGTGGAGAGAATTTTTCAATTGAGGCTTCCTTTTCCAGGCATGTCAAAGTTGACAACCCAAATAACCACCAGAGTCCTATCATTCTGGAATCCTGTTTGTGGTATTAATTTATTTCTCATTTTCCCATTTTAAAGGTGAGAAACTTGAAGAATTAAGGAGAAGTTTGGATAGCTAGTGTTTTATTACCTTTTAATTGCTATGACAAAACACCATGGCCAAAGAAATTTATAACAGAAAGCAATTAATATGGGGTTCAGGGTTCAAGAGGGTTAGAGTCCATGACTATCACAGTAGGGAGCATGGCAACAAGCAGGCATTCGGGAAGTGAAGCAGTAACTGAGAGAGATTACAGGAGGCAGAGAGAAACATTGGCAAATAGAGTGGGCTTTTGAAATCTCAGAGCTCATCAAACCCAATGACACACCCCCTCCAACTTGGCCACACCTCCTCATCCTTCCCACACAGTCCAACCAGCTGAGGGCCAACATTCAAATACATGAGCCTGTAAGGGCCATTCTCCTTCAAACCATCACAGCTAGGAAGCAACACAAGTAGGTTCTGACACATGCATCCTGGTTTTTTGATTCCTCCGTACAGCCTGTGCCAAAGCTCGTCACATCATCACGACCAGCTGACACATTTTTTTGGTCATGTAGAGAAAAATGTTGTTCTTTTAGGAAATGTTGCTAAAAATCCTCAGTCATCATTGTTTGTAAAGTGAACAGTGCCATGACAGAAACTCCCTAGGAACATTCCTCTTCAGTATTAGACATAGTTAAAGCTGGCATCTTTCAGTATGAGCTGATAAATATATTCTATGGCAGTGTGAAGGAAAGGGCCATCAATGACAGTTCCTACCTTTCAGGCACAGTTCCAGACTCAAAATAACACTCATTTGAAAATCATGAGGCTGCATAATATCATGTATAAAATATTCAGATGTGAATGCTCTCTGAGTTTATACTTTTCTGTCAATTTCTGGACTTCAAAAACAATTTCCTATGACACACAGTAAAGGCCAACATACTTTCGTATTATTTGATTATTTTTTCTAAAAAACAAATCCATGTCTGGTGTAGTGGCTGGTTTTGTGTGTCAACTTGACACGAGCTAGAGTCATCAGAGAGGAGCTAGAGTCATCAGAGAGGAAGGAGCCTCAGCTGAGGAAATGCTTCCATGAGATTCAACTGTAAGGCATTTTCTCAATTAGTGATCAATGGGGGAGGGTCCAGTATATTGTGAGTGTTGCCATCCCTGGGCAGGCTGAGCAAGCCATGGGCAACAAATCAGTAAGCAGCATCCCTCCATGGCCTCTGCATCAGCTCTTGCCTCCAGGATCCTGCTGTGTTTGAGTTCCCGTCCTGACTTTTTTCAGTGGTGAACAGAAATATGGAAGTAAAGTCAAATAAACCCTTTCCTCCCCGACTTGCTTTTTGGTCATGGTGCTTTACTGTTGCAATAGAAACTCTAACTAAGGCATCTGGAATTGGCACCAGCAAATGGAGAGAAAGTGAAATCGAGAAAGCAGGGAGTGAGCCAGAAGTTCTAGCCAATTGTCTCATTATTTCTTTGTTGATTATTCTGGATCCTCAATGGCTCTTGTAGCTATAAACTAGCAAATTAATGCTGGATTGATCACTCCTCCCCAACAGACAGGTGTAATAGTTACTTTGGTGTCAATGAGACCAATCACCTGATAGAAGCAATTTAAAGAAGGAAGGACTTATTTTGTTCATTGTTTCAGAAGGTTAGGACCTTCCTGGTGGGAAAGGCATTGCAGAGTAGTTCAGTTCACATCACAGTGAATGAGGGAGCAGAAAGTAGGAAGCTGTAGACATCTCTGCTTGTTGGTGGTGGCTTCATTTCCCATAGTCATCTATCTGGCAGCCACTCTTCCCGACATGTTACAACACCCAGGGCATGTAAAAGCTGTGCACGCACAATTAATCACAATGAAAATAGTAATTTCATTTGTTAAGGTTTTTGCAGTAATATAAAATACAAATTATACTAGTGTTATGATTTAGGTAAAATGCTGAGGTGCAGTTCCCCAAGGGTCACAGTGGCAGACCACAAGATGTGGACCTATGTTGATGAGCTAATTTGTTGGTAAAAATAATTTTTTAAAGAAGGTAAATGAAAGCATTCAAGTAGAATGAAACACTGTTTTTTAGTAGAATAGATTAGCTGTAGCCAGTCATCATCCCCACCTACAAATACAAACAAAACAGAAAAAGTAGAAAGTTTTTTTTAAAAAAATTTATTTATTTATTTATTATGTATACAATATTCTGTCTGTGTGTATG
>NW_026068088.1:2853369-2881142 GCF_014885135.2 Alexandromys fortis
TAAAAAAATTTATTTATTTATTTATTATGTATACAATATTCTGTCTGTGTGTATGCCTGCAGGCCAGAAGAGGGCACCAGACCTCATTACAGATGGTTGTGAGCCACCATGTGGTTGCTGGGAATTGAACTCAGGACCTTTGTAAGAGCAGGCAATGCTCTTAACCTCTGAGCCATCTCTCCAGCCCCAAAAGTAGAAAGTTTTGAGGCAGAAGATACCGACTGAGTTAGTTACTAAAAATCAGAGGAACAAACCTCCAGCTCTGGAGTGTTTTTTTGTTTTTTTGTTTTTTTTTTTCCCCGAGACAGGGTTTCTCTGTGGTTTTGGAGCCTGTCCTGGCACTAGCTCTTGTAGACCAGGCTGGCCTCGAACTCACAGAGATCTGCCTGCCTCTGCCTCCGGAGTGCTGGGATTAAAGGCGTGCACCACCACCGCCCGGCCAGCTCTGGAGTTTTGAAGACAGCTGACTCCAGGCACTCTGCTGATCCATTCCAGGCAGTGTGCCCCTGGAAGCTTACTGCTTAGGCTATTGGGGGAGAGCTGCAAAGTCCTCACTGACATTTGTGATATTCCAGAGATGAACAAGGATGGAGTCTGTAAACTCCAGGCAGCAATGGACTGCAGAAAAAAATACTCAGATATCCTGAGAAACAAAGGCTAGGGGGAGAATGACATGGAGAATGTGCAATTATAGAGACATTGGAACCAATGTAGACTGAGCTTTTCCAGGACCACACCCACCTACCCCCACTTAGCATAATTTACTATGGAGTTGAGAATGAAATGCTTTATGGAACTATTGTAATTTTAATTTTGTATGGCAAAGTAGATGGGTAAGAGTAAAAAACGACTAATCTAGATTCCAAAGGGATTATGAAGCAAATTTGGAATTATATAAATATGGAGAATATATACATTAAAAATTCATATCTCCCACCATTCTCTGCAAAAAAAATTTTGGGTAGAATAAGAATTAAGTACCTGGGGCTGGAGAGATGGCTCAGTGGTTAAGAGCATTGCCTTGTCTTCCAAAGGTCCTGAGTTCAATTCCCAGCAACCACATGGTCTGGTGCCCTCTTCTGGCCTGCAGGCATACACACAGACAGAATATTGTATACATAATAAATAAATTAAAAAAAGAATTAAGTACCTTAGAAAACAAAACAAATCCCACAAGATTATGCACTACATAGGAAAGACTAACAGACAGGATTTTGATTATGGATTAAAAAGAATTTTTTAAAACATTCATTTATTACATACATAGTGTTCCACACGTATATGTATATGTATATGTATATGTATATGACAGAAGACGGCATCAGATCTCACTACAGATGTGTATGAGCCATCATCTCTGAGTGTGGTTGTTAGAATTGAACTCATGACCGGTGGAAGAGCAGCCAGTGCTCTTTCCCTTTGAACCATTCCTCCAGACCTAGAAAGGAAGATTTAAAAGGCAGTTTTGAGAGTTTGGGAAGATGATTCAGTGGTAAAGAGTATTTCTTTACTGCTGGTCAACATTCTTTCAGGAATAGATTGATGCTGTCAGGAGCAATCATGTCTCATGTCAACAGAACCCTAAGTTATTTAAATGCTATGTCCTGCAGATTCTTGAAGTGGTTGAAGATTACCTATCTATACAGAGGACAATTTCTATGTATCTAAAGAACCTATATAGGTAATTAATATAACCTAACTATATATATAACAAAGATGAATAATTATTGACCTAAAATGCTTAATACCTAAGCATTTCATATCTTAGTCTAAAGACTAAGATTTCATATCAAAATATTAAACAATCTATAAACAACTGTGCAATAAATGAGGACAATGACCTCAAAATGTAAACAATGTAGAAGTATCTTGATTAAAGGTAGAAATATATAATGCAATATGATAACACATTCTAAAAATTGTATCAATATATAGAGGTAAAAACATGCATTATACAATCTGACAAAATAACTTTGCATAGGTATACAAATATTATAAATAGAAATAACAAAAATAATTTGAACTTGTATCAATATACAAAAAACTATACTAATATAAATTATTCATAAATAATGTTACACTATAAATTTCCATAAATAATAGTTTACAAATATTCACTCTGTTAATCACTATTATTATTATTATTGTGAATAAGCTCACACTAAATTACCTATTACCCCATTCAATACTCCCTCTTTTTTAAAAAAAAATCTCTGGATCTCTTAATCTCAGGGTCTTGGGTTCATGTTCCATGTTGGGTACCAGATGTTGGCAAAAGATACAAAATAATCTCACACTAGTTTGGAATTATAATAAAGGGTTATTTATTTAGAAGAGACTCACAGATCACTGTCCTAGAACAGAGTCCTCTGCACGAATGGGGAACCAGAACAAATCTAGCAGCCAGAAGCAAGAGCCAGAAACAAAAGAGCGAGTGCACATTTTAGAGCTGCCTTTATAGTAGAAGAGACCACACATAAGTAGGCTGATATCTTAAAGACTATTGGCCAATGGAGCTCCTGCAGCAGTAAGTTAGTGGTAATTGGGAAATATTATCTGAAAAAAATATTAAATACTCTTTTATTTGCATGTGTAATGCAGAAAAAACTCTGCTGAGAAAAGTGAAGAAACATACCCACAAAACAATTGTAGTAAACAGCCATGAGAATTGCACATATTTTAAAGAAAACATCTATTTGAAGATAATTTAAAAAGTATTTGAAAAACAAATTTTTTAATGACGATTACAAAACATAAGAAATAGAAAACCCAAGTTTGATCTTTGTGCTATTTGTAAAACCAGATTTTTTCTTGAAAATTGAGTCATTCGTTAGTAAGGATATATTAAAATCTGGTTTTACAAATAGCACAAAGATCAATCACCACTTATTTTAAACTGGGATGAAAGGATAATATTAAATTTAGANCTCTTTCAGCATCTAAATATCCAGGATCTCTTGACATTAACCCCACATCAGACAGAGGTCTGATCTTCAACATATACAAAGAACTCAAGAAATTAGACACCAAAAGATCACATAATCCAATAAAAAAAAATGGAGTACAAACCTAAACAGAGAACTCGCAACAGATGAATCTAAAATGGCTGAAAGACACTTAAGGAAATGTTCAATATCCTTAGTCATCAGAGAAATGCAAATCAAAACAACTCTGAGATTCCAAGAACAACTCTGAGATTCGTAAGAACGGCCAAGATCAAAAACACTGATGACAACTTATGCTGGAGAGGATGTGGGGTAAAGGGAAAACTTCTGCAATGCTAGTGGGAATGCAAGCTGGTACAACCCCTTTGGATGTCAGTGTGGCATTTTCTCCGGAAACTTGGAAACAACCTTTCTGAAGACCCAATAATACCACTTTTGGGTATATATCCAAAGGATGCTCAATGGTGCCACAAGGACATGTGCTCAACTATGTTCATAGCAGCATTGTTTGTGATAGCCAGAACCTGGAAACAACCTAAATGCCCCTCAATTGAAGGACAGATAAAAAAAATATGGTACATTTACACAATGGATTACTACACAGCAGAAAAAAATAACTACATCTTGAATTTTGCAGGAAAATGGAAGGAACTAGAAAACATTATTTTGAGTGAGGTAATCCAGACACAGAAAGACAATTATCACATTTACTTACTCACAGGTGGTTTTTAAACAGAGCAAAGAAAGCCAGCCTACAAACCACAGTCCCAGAGAATTAGACAGCAATGAGGACACTAAGAGAGACTTGTTTAGATATAATCTACATGGGAAGTAGAAAGTATAAAAAGATAAGATCTCCTGAGTAAATTGGGAGCATGGGACCTTGGGGGAGGATTAAGTGGGGGAGGGGAGAGGTATGGAGGGGAGCAGAGAAAAATGTAGAGCTCAATAAATATCATGGGAAAAAAGAGTAATGTCCCTTGCCAGGCATTTGATCTTGGGAAATCTCAAATCTTTTTGCTTTTCCCTGTTGTTCTAAAATTTATGCTTCTTCTCTCCAATAACACTTCCAGAGCTGCTGAGGTTCATTTTCTAGGACTGCTGAGATTAACTTAAGCCACTTGTGTGAGGTAGCCTTGTCACTTGAAGCCCAGGTTTTAACCATTTCTCTAACAAAGGGTAAATGTAGGCCATAAGCCATTATTGCTTGTTTAATTTCTTTTTGATCAGTCATAAAGATTGTTTCCCATGAAAATTCTTCAACTACCTTATGGTACTTAGTGCCAGGTGTTCTTTCTGAGGAGATCACGTGATAGGCAGTTAGAACTCTGGGCAAGCCATCCCAAAGTTTGGTACCTACTGATGAGGCTAAATTATGTCTTTGTACCTTTTGTCCCTGCTCACCAATTTCCATAAATTCCTCAATCTTGTCAAATCTTTTTACTACTGCCTTTTGTAAAGTCTGGATCTCCTGTCTGGTGTTCTGTTCTAATGTTCTCATTAAGGATTCCAAGGTATGAAGTCTGTTCAGTAAAGATAATGTCTCATCCTTGAACATAATTTTTATAGGGAAGATATTACCTCTTTTGAGAGACACCATATCTATCAATCTATCATAACTGCTCAATGGATTCTGATTAATACATTCAACAGTGTGAATTCTCTTAGACAATGTCTCAGCACCCTCTGTTATTGACTGTGTTTTGTCTGTCAAATTGGTCATATCCTTTTCCTGAGTACTTATTTTCCCTTTCAGCTGGTCATTAGCAATCTGTAAGGACTATCATTTCTAAAGGTGCCTCATTCATGGCTTTATTATGAAAATATTTTTTAAGGAGAAAATATAAAAGTCAAAGATAATTTGTAGAATCAAATATAAGGATGTAGAAGACAAATCACATAAACCTTCCATAATACAATTTATGGTGTAAGTAAAAAAGGATGTTGAACTCTTGCATCATTAAATTATCAGTATTCTTGTCTTTATAAATTATAAATCTGACATTATAAATCTCCCCTGTAATGTGTTTGAGTAGGTGCAATAACTGTTACTGGCCAGTAGGTGTCGCAGTTGCAGCCATGTGGCTGGCTGAACAGTTTGAATTGGTTTGAGCATGTTAGATGCTGAAAACTATGCTTAAATCAAAAGAAGTTATTCAGCTCAAATCATAGACTGTGTTCTCCACAGATATCCCTGACTGGGAGGCAGCAGCACAGGAACAGCAAAATAGCAATGCCAACAGAGACACCTGGGCAAGCCTGTTCCCTACTTCCACTTCCATGGTACACTGGGGAAGCTGGATCCAGAACAGCTACAAGAGGCCACTGAGGCCAAAGGCTGCTGCAGAGCCACAGTGCAGGGATGGTCAGTGCCCAAATACACCACATGAAGCCCGGTAGTGGCTGGCTGGAGCCTCAGGGGTTCTGAATCCCCAAGCCCCACGTTGGACACCAGCTATTGTCGGACAGGAGTCAAAGAATCCCAGGCTAACTCCAATAGAAACCAAAATTATATTTTCTTAATTATAATGGGCAAACTCCTGAAAAAAAAAAAAGAGAAGTCCAACCTCAGCTGTATAGTGCAGAAACCACAGAGAGAGCAAATTCTGGATGAGCCGGCATTTTTCTCAAAGTACCCAAAAGGCCATGCCCTAACCTAGTCCCACCTCTTAAAGATCATTGGCTGACAGAGGTTCCCCATCAGTCCTAACTAGTTCTCTATGTGTTGTGTATCAGGCTAGCCTAGAGATCACAGAGATCTGTCTCTGCCTCTTGGGTGCTGCTGAAGTTTCAAGTACATGCCACTATGCCTGTCTGAAATTGTAGTTAGTGTTTGGTTAGAAAGGAGACCCCAGTCCCCTGGAACTTCTATATCCAGAGTTTGGAATGTTTGGTCCCAGGTATCACCCCAGGCCCCCTGGCATCCATATATCCAAGGAGTCTGGAATGTTTGGTGGAAAGTTCCATTCCAAGGCCCCTCCCCTGTGAATTGCTGCAGTAGTCTTCTTTGTTTTCCTGGAGGGCAATCTAGGAGCTTTGGTATCCAATCAAACCTTAACTTTTTCTAATTTGGTTTGATTTGGTCTGATTTGGATTATTGCATTGGCAGAGAGGCTTATCGGGCCATAAAACTTTACAGTTGGAAAGGAAAAAAATGTAAAACAGATGCAAGTGATGGCCAAAGCTCAGCCTGACCTCAGTCCAGAGCTGTTTTTCTAGTTAATGCAGAGAAAGGAACCACAGGATCCAACCCATCAAACAGAAAGACATGAGAAACAAGATTATTCTGTGCATAAGTAGGTGTGGTTCAGGCTGTGTCCTGCTCTGAGTTTCACTAAATATTGTGTAAAGCACTGAGGTTTTAATGCTGTCCCTTTCCCTGAGAAACTCCATTTTCCAATCAGTCATTATTTTGAGGCTGGAGCATGTGCCCCTGGATAGACACCTGCCCTGCACCGTTTTCCTGGCACTACTCACCTGGCACAGATGGAGAGGTGACTTATTTCTAGGCTAGAGAAGACACCAGCCTATACATTTGTCAAAATAAGTTGGGAATTAAGGAGCACATTGGTATATTAAAAATATATCAGAAAAGAGCTGGACAGTGCTGACACAATTCTTTAATCTCAACAAATTGGGAAGCGAAGGCAGATGGATCTCTGTAAGTCTGAGAGCAGCCTGGTCTACAAAGCAAGTTCCAAGACAGCCAGGACAGCCAGGATTGTTACACAGAGAAATCCTGTTTACAAAAAAAAGGCTAACAATGTGGGAACTGCAGCCCCCGAGTTGATATCCCTGCCCCCATTTGAGGTGCTTATCTTCAAGGAAAACATAATAAATTCCCTCTGCTCCTGGAGCGGAGAAGGAAGGAATTTTAAGTGCATGGTGACCAGTCCTTGATCCCTGCCAGGGTCAGGTTACAGTCCCTTCGCAGCCCCCTCCTCATTTGGTGCCATGGTATAAAACCAGCCCAGCAGACAATAAAGGAAGAAGCTGTTCCACCTCAAGCTCGTGCTCTGTGTATTCATTCAACCTGGACACCCTCCGCCGAGACTCTTGGTTCCAGCCCGCGCTGGTGCGGCATAACAACAAAAAATTACTTTAGAAAAGTTGGGCCCAAGAACTTACTGCACTACATCTCCTTTGAGGCTATGCCCTATCTGCCAGCAACCTGGACCCTGGAAATCACAATGCCCCCATGCGGGTGGGTTCTCTATGCTACTCCATGGAGGTCTAGCCTCACCAACATTGGCAAGTGAAACTGTGCCAGCCTTCAAACTTCTCAGCCTTGCAGATGATTGATGCTGCCCAGACTTGGTAAACCCATAACCCTATCCAAGCCTAGGGTAAAGCTTCAGGTAGCAGGTAAGTCCATTACTTTTATTTTCGACACGGCAGCTACCTATTCTGTTCTAACATCTCACTTGGGCCTTACATTCCCTCATCAATTTCAGTTATGGGGGTAGATGGGACCTGTTCCTCCCCACTTAAAACTTTGCCACTGCCCTGCATTCTTGCAGGACAATTTTTCTCTCATTCTTTCTTAGTGATACCTACTTGCCCAGCACCTTTATTGGGTCAAGATATCTTTAGCTGCTTCCCCAAAGCTCTGTTCCACTTCTTAGAGCCCCTTTTTGACTCCACCCATCTCCAAGATTCTGTTTTACAGGTTCACTCCTCCTGTCAGACTTGTGAACAGGACAACCCACAGAAGGCTCTCCACATATGTCTGTCTCTACAACAGCTTCGTGGATACCAACCGGGTGAAGATTGGCAGGTTGATTTCATTCATATGCCTACTCATAAAAAACTTCTTTATCTCTTAACATTCATGGACACTTTTTTAAAATTTTATTTATTATATATACAGTGCTCTGCCTGTGTGTATCCCTGAAGGCCAGAAGAGGGCACCAAATATCATTACAGATGTGAGCCACCATGTGGTTGCTGGGAATTGAACTTAGGACCTTTGGAAGAGCAGCCACTCTCTGAGCCATCTCTCCAGCCCCTCATGGACACTTTTACAGGATAGATAGAAGCATTTCCAGCCTCCAGGAAAATGGCAGATGTGGTGGCTCAGGTACTCCTGAACAACATCATTCCTTGGTTTGGTGTCCCATGAACCATCCAGACGGACAATGGACTCATCAAACAACAACTAACCAAGTTCTCCGTTGAACTCAGGTTATCTTAGCCCTCCCTTCTCCCCATTGCCCTTACTCACCTCAGGGCCACCCCATGTTTTCCTATGGGCCTGAGCCCTTTTGAGCTGCTTTATGGCTGGCCCTTTCTCCTTAACCATCACCTCCCAGTTCAAACTCCACTGGCAGGGTACCTACCCTACCTCTCCCTTCTGAGGTCCCTTCTCCATTCACACACTGACAGTTGTCTACCTGCCCCACACCAGTAAACCCTAATGTTCCTAAACCTGCCCCACTCTCCCCGGGGACAGAGTACTCCTCAAACACCTAACTCCTAGGTCTCCTGAATCTTGATGGACAGGACCTCACATGGTAATCCTCACCACCCCCTCAGCTGCAAAGCTCTTGGGACACCCACGCTGGTACCATCTCTTCAGGTTCAAGGGGGTACCTACTCAGGACACTTGATCTGTCCAGAAGATAGGACCTTACTCTCTCCAGTTTTCCAAGATGCCACAATGAAGGGTGTAATGGTGTAAATGAATGCAGACAGATTGTAAAATTATATACAGCTTTAATGGGGAAATAGACTTACAGAATCACCATTCCCACGGAGACCAGGAAAGTAGAAGGGGCGGCTGTGAGCAAGCTCGCCAGATTTATAGGTAAACGTTAGCCCGAGGTGAACACACCCCCTAAGGGGCTGGACTTATCCCTACATCTCCCCCTTTTGTCTAAATAAGACAGAACTAAACCAAATACAACTATATACAATAATAACAAATAAATAAAACAAACAATATTGAGAATCAAAAGTTTTGCTAAACATTCTATCTCAAGGAGTCTAAATAATGTAGAGAGTAACTACAATTATATAATCTTCAACTCCATCAAAGATCCGAGAAGGCAATAAATATTACTTAACAAACGATCCAAATGTGTAACAATTGACAAAGACAACTGACTACCTGAGCAATCACCCAAAGTCTCGTTTGCAATGTTGAGTCAACCAACTTTGGCTAAGGCCTAACATAACTGACATACCATTATTAAAGGCAAGGAACTTTTCAAAACTATCTTACCCTGTCTTGGCAGGATATGACAGTCCTGTTGTATCCATTGATGCACGCTCTGTATCTTTGTCAGTGGTTGAGGTATGGGCTTTTCTTAACCCAAAGGCCAGTTCTGCCAAGAAGACAAGCTCCCAGTGGAGTGTCTTTGGTGCTCAACGTTCTCTCGGGAATAGAGCGGTGTTGCCAGGAGCAATTGTGTCTCACTATCACGAAACTCTGAGTTATATTAAAGGCCATATTCTACAGCTCTCCAAAGAGGTTGAAGATTATCTATCTATACTGAGTATAATCTCTATATATCTAAAGAACCTGATTAGTCTAATTACAAATGACAAACTTAGATGACTATTAATCTATATAATTCTCAATATCTATCTAACTTAAAGACTAAAACAATAAACAACTGTGCAATATATGAAGACAATGATCTTCATCTGTAAACAATGTCATTACATATCAAATGTAAACAATGTTATTACATAAATAGTATCAGAGGTAGAAATGTACATTGTGATATGGTAGATGTATCAATACAATATAAGCATATTCTTATACAAAAATAGAGGTAGGAACACTCACATTCAATATTCAATATGTCAATATACAGAAAACAGTACCAATACAATTTTCTAAAAACAGTAACTCACAAATACCAATCATCCCATCAAACCAGTTAATCCCCCCCCCTTTTTTTTTTTTCGAACATACCCCTAATTCCATAAAACATCTCCCCATCCCCTCAACCCCAAACCAACCACTAAAAGATGTCCCTAACCCTGAGGGCAAACTCTGTTGGGAGAGGGGACGTCGTCCTCTAAGATTGCTTCAAGCTGACATGGGGGCGATGTTCTCCTTAGGGGCTCCTGTGAAAGCAAATGATGGTAAAATTCCCAAATTAACCTTTGACCTAAGAAAATTATAACTAGTCCCTGAGCACTTTGAGAAGGTCCGGCCAGAGTGTTGTCAAAAATGTGCACCATTCGAAATTGTCTTGTGCAGTTGGTACCAAAAAACAGGTCTCATATTAGCGCGTAAAAAAGAGAAAAAGAAAAAAAATATTCATGACGTCATAAAAACCAGGTTGAGTTGATGTTGTGGGGCCCCATCTTCATCCTGGAAACTTCAAAAATTACTGTAGGGAAATTTGTTGCTTGTTATGGGAAATTTAAACATTAACAACAAGGACATATTCTGACATATAAAGAAAGACACAGATATGAGGAAAAGCAAAGAAAGTTTATCAAGTATATAATTATCCTCATTCTGTCCCATTTCATGGCTCCTGATCTGAGACAGAAACTCTGAGATATCTCTTATCAACAGGCTTGGAATTGAAGAGGGACTGAGCCATAGTCCAACTCCAAAACCAGCTCTACATATTTATAAAGAAGCGTTCAAAGAGAAAAAAGAAAATATATATATAATCAATACTTACTCATGTTACTGTTGAGTCTTAGTGGGTCGTAACTATTTTCCATCCATCAGTTATTAAATATTCAGGGTCCCTTAAATTCTTTGAAGATCAGTATTTTCCTGTGGAGATAAAAAAAAAAAAAAACCCTGCCCCCAACCTACCTGAATTCCTTACCATCAGTATGCTCGCCATCCTTGTGAATGAATTGTTATTTATCTTTTCCAAATGGCTTTTCTTCTTCATACCGAACCTTTATTAATTTTGACGGTATCCACAATTGTTCCTCACCTGTGGAGATAAGAGCAAAACCCCTTCCCCAACGCAGCACATCTCCTGGCTTCCATTGTGAGGTCAGCACATCCTTGAAATAAACTGGTTGATTTAGTTCAGTAGACTTTTCCATTATCCAATGTCTTTCTGCAGCCGTTGTCCCCTTCTCATTAGCGTTAAGAAAATTCAAGGTTAACAAAGCATTATGTAACCTATTTCTGGGGGTGTTTTCCACCCCTTTCTGTTTATTCAACATATCCTTTATAGTTCGATTTGATCTTTCTATGACTGCTTGACCTGTAGGATTGTATGGTATACCTGTAACATGCTTGATATTGTAATAGTCAAAAAACCGTTTCATTTTCCTAGAGGCATAAGCAGGACCATTATCTGTCTTTATTTGTGTAGGTATACCCATGATAGCCATGACTTCTAATAAATGAGTGATTACTGAATCAGCTTTTTCTGAACTTAAAGCAGTTGCCCACTGAAAGCCTGAATAAGTGTCAATGGTGTGGTGAACATACTTCAATTTGCCAAATTCTGCAAAGTGAAACACATCCATCTGCCAGATTTCATTCCTTTGGGTGCCCTTTGGATTAGCCCCTGCAGGCAGTGGCGTTTGGTTATAGAAAGAGCAAGTAGGGCATTTCTTTACAATCTCCTTAGCTTGTTGCCATGTGATAGAAAACTCTTTCTTCAAACCTTTGCTATTAACATGATGTTTTTTATGAAATTCAGAGGCTTGTAGCACACTACCAATCAATAATTGATCAATTTCTGCATTACCTTGTGCTAGAGGACCTGGCAGACCCGTATGGGATCGGATGTGTGTTATGTACATAGGGCAAAGCCTGTTCCTGATCAAATCTTGAACCTGGATAAACAATGAGGTTAGTTCTGTATCATCAGGTATAAATTCAGCAGTTTCAATATGTAAAATAACTCTTTCTGCGTATTGTGAATCAGTAACTATATTAATAGGTTCTCTAAAATCCCTTAGCACCATAAGAATGGCATATAATTCTGCCTTCTGGACAGAATCATAAGGACTTTGTTCCACCTTACCCAAGTCTTCCGATTTGTAACCTGCCTTCCCTGTTTTATTGGCATCAGTATAGAATGTACGGGCTCCAGTTATTGGAGCATCACGGACGATTCGAGGAAGGATCCAAGAAGTTCTCTTTATGAAGTTAAGCCTCTTGCTTTTTGGATAGTTGTTATTAATGTCTCCCAAAAAATTAGCACAAGCTCTTTGCCATGTTTCATTATCTTCCCATAATTTCTTTAGTTCATCAGCAGTGAAAGGCACTATAATTTCTGCTGGGTCTATGCCTGCTAGTTGACGAAGTCTCAGCTTGCCTTTTATAATTAACTCAGAGACTTTTTCCACATAAGTTTTCAGTTTTTTACTTGGTTTATGTGGTAAAAAGATCCATTCCAAGATAATATCATCTCTCTGCATTAAAATTCCTGTAGGAGAAATTTTGGATGGTAATATGACGAGAATACAATCGAGCTCTGGATTCACCCTGTCCACATGTGCCTGTTGTAATTTTTCCTCAATTATTGTCAGTTCCTTTTCTGCTTCAGCTGTTAATTCTCTGGGACTGTTTAAGTCTTTATCACCTTCCAAGGTTTTGTTCAAATGAATTATTAGATCAGGTGTTATCCCAACAGCTGGTCGTAGACTGGAAATGTCTCCTAACAGTCTTTGAAAGTCATTAAGAGTCTGTAGGCGATCTCTCCTAATTTGTGCCTTTTGTGTCTTAATTTTTTGCAAACCTATTTTATAACCTAAATAATTAACAGAATCTCCCTTCTGTATCTTCTCAGGAGCAATTTGCAATCCCCATTTAGGTAAAAGTATCTTTATTTCTTCAAACAGTCTGTTCAAGGTATCCATGTTTGAATCGGATAACAAGATGTCGTCCATGTAGTGGTATATTATAGATTTGGGAAATTTCTTGCGTATTATTTGCAATGGTTGGTTCACAAAATATTGGCACAAGGAGGGGCTATTTAACATACCCTGGGGGAGGACGGCCCAGTGGTACCTCTTGGAAGGTTGAGAATTGTTGTAAGTAGGCACCGTGAAGGCAAATTTTTCTCTATCTTCTTTTTGTAAAGGTATGGTGAAAAAACAATCCTTTAAATCAATAACTATAAGAGGCCATCCTTTTGGTAATAAAGAGGGCAAAGGGATTCCAGATTGCAGAGGACCCATAGGTTGAATAACCTTGTTGATAGCTCTGAGATCTGTCACCATTCTCCATTTACCTGATTTTTTCTTAACCACAAATACAGGAGAATTCCAAGGGCTGGTAGATTCTTCTATATGTCCAGCATCTAATTGCTCTTGTACCAGCTGTTCTAAAGCCTGTAACTTTTCCTCAGCTAGAGGCCATTGCTTTGTCCATATTGGTTTCTCAGTCAACCATTTTAGAGGCAAGGCTGTTGGTATCTCTGAAGGGGCTTCAATTACTTGTTCTTGTATGGCCCGAATGGCCGGTTTTCTCCGTTTGTAATATCTTTTAATATTATTCTCAGAAATATAGGCTCTAGAAGTAGCAGGAATGTTAATTTGGGTATTCCATTGTTGTAATAGGTCACGACCCCATAAATTCATTGCAATATTGGCTACATATGGCCTTAATTTTCCTATTTGTCCCTCAGGCCCTATACATTCAACCCATCTTGTGCTCTGTCTTACTCGAGATAGGGTTCCAATTCCCAGGAGCTGAACATTTACATTCTGAAGAGGCCAATACGGATGCCAAGATTCTGGGGTAATGATACTTACATCAGCACCTGTGTCCAGCAGGCCAGTAATAAAAATGCCATTTACACACACTCTCAGCTTAGGTCTTTGATCATTTATAGAAGTTTGCCAAAACACACGTAACTCATCTTTCTGCTCATTATCGTTTGTAACAGTAGGCATGAGGTTTCCTAATTGTCCTGACGAGGCACGTTCTCTGCAGAAACTGGAAATGACTGAACCATGTTTGCCATGGGGGCCTGTGAGGCCCCCCCTCTCACGTTTCCCGTCTGTATCAGGTTGCCTTGTCTATCTCTTGTAGACCTGCATTCATTCGTCCAATGTCTACCTTTTCCACATCTTCTACATAAACCTGAAGGCTGAGTCCTCCTATTTCTGTTATTTCTAGAAGATGCATTATTATTATTTCTGAAGATCCGTTGTTTACAATTCCTTTTCATATGACCCATTTTGCCACAATTAAAATATTTGGTATTCTGGTGTCTCCTTTTACCATTGGAAATTGCTTCTTCTACCCATGCTTCAGTGACATAATCAAATGTATCAACATTCAGTGTATGCAAGACCCATTCTTCCAAGGGCGCTGATCTGAGCTTTAAAGGCCCCAAAATCCTTTTCATTCCACATTTGCATTTTCATAAGCCAAAGACTCAATCATTATATGTCTTGCTTCTGGGTCTGATATCCCTATTTGTAGAGCCTTAGTTAGTCTTTGTAAAAAGTCACTAAAGGGTTCTCTCTGACCCTGTTTAACTCCAACAAATGATTCCATTCTCTGTCCTGGGTCTTGTACCCTATCCCAAGCCCTTAAGGCTGCTGTAGTACACATGGAAAGTATGTTTTCATCCAAATTAGCTTTTTCCTGAGGGTCGGAAAAGAGCCCTTCACCTAGAATTTTATTTAGGAAAATGTCAATTCCCTTCACTTTTTCCTCCTGTTCCAAACGTCTAGCCTCTTGCCTGAATAAGCATTTCCATTTCGATTGCGGTCCACTCTCAAGTACCGCAGAGCTCAGCTGGAGCCAGTCCGAGGAGATTGCTCTGCTTGTCATGGCCAAGATTTTAGCATCTCTTTAACAAAAGAGGCGTGCATCCCAAAAGTCATGACAGCCTGTTAATTTCTTTGAGATCATTCATACGGACAGGCTCCCACATATCTTCCTTGATGACCATAGTGTTTCTGGAACCAATCACCTTCTCTGTTGTTATTACTGGAAAGGCAGGTAGAGCTGTAGGTAGAGCTTTGTGGAAATTGTCCTGGAGAGCTTTACCCACAGATATAGTTAAAATTTGCCTTTCTACCGTTTGTTCTTCTTCATCAGAATTTAGAAATTCCTCAATCTTTTCAATTCTATTAACCATTGCCTTCTGCAATGTCTGAATCTCCTGTCCAGAATTATGTTCCAAAGCCTTCATTGAGAATTCTAAAGTATGAAGTTTGTTCGTTAGAGATAACATCTCATCTTTGGACATAATTTTTATGGAATAAACCGTGCCTTCTTGTATTGACAATCTTTCCGCCAATCTGTCATAAGCTTTAGACAAAATCCGATTGTCACATTAAGCAGTTTTGATTCTCTCAGTTAATATTTCAGTTCCTACAGAACGGGACTGAAGCTTACGATCCAAATCAGCTGTTCCCTCTTTCATAGTAATGTGTTTCTCCTTAATATCAGCCACTAATGTTTCAGTTCCTATAGAAAGGGACTGAAGCCTATGATCCAAATCAGCTGTTCCCTCTTCCATAGTAATGAATTTCTCCTTAATATCAGCCAATAACGTTTCAGTTCCTACAGAAAGGGACTGAAGCTTACGATCCAAATCAGTTGTTCCCTCTTCCATAGTAATGAATTTCTCCTTCACATCAGCCTGTACCTTTTCTAAATTTTGCTCAGTTGATTGAGTCATGTTAAACAAAGATCTGTTCTCTTCCTGGAGAACTTCAAACTGATTCTTGAGAAGATTGTTGTCATTCTCAATTGTTTTAAGCATTCAACCTCTGCCTTAAGAATCCTGGATTCGTCTCATAAAGACTTTATCATATTTCTATTATCAAACAATATAGTGCCAAGGCAAACTACGAATCCCAGAAGGATCCATAGATGTGAAGTGATAGACACCTCTTGTAAAATCTCCCACATGGTACAATAAAAAAACTGTTAAAGTCTTGAATGGTAACGTTTTCAGACATTTTATTTATAAAGAAAAATTTTTACCCGCAATGACCAGTTCCTGCCAGTGGTGGCGAAAGAAATGCACTTGAGTCCACGTGGCTGAAGCCAGAGCTGGTCTGAAACAACTCAAAACCAAAAGTTATTGTTCTGCCTGAGGAGTTAGAGTGGTCACGGAAGGGGTCACTTTGTATTAGACCAAATCTGCCTCTGTGGCGGCTTTTGTTGCAAAACCGCAGGTACTTGAGCTTTCGCTAATTCAGGCAGCGGGGTTCCACTGCAAACTTAGCCAAGGCAGGCAGGGAGGGGTCAATTGCTCTGGAGAGCAGGCGGAGTGGAATGGGCATGTGTGGCCGAGTGTATCTCGGATTTGGCACTGGGGCCCGAGTCACGAACTAAAAAATGGCACCTGGGAGCGTGCTGTGTTAGCTAGCAGGCTACGTGCTTGAGTCCAATCGCGCTTCCTGAGCTCCAGTAGCTAATCTTGCTTGCAAAGGCTTGGAAAGATTGAGGTTGTGCCCCCCCCCCATGCCGGGGAGGGGGCAAAATAGCCTGACGTTGGACGCCAAAACGTAAGGCATAAATGAATGCAGACAGAATGCTTTAATGGGGAAATAGACTTACAGAACCACTGTTCCGACAGAGACCAGGAAAGCAGAAGGGGCTGCTGCAAGCACGCTTGCCAGATTTATAGGTAAACATTAGCCTGAGGGGAACATGCCCCCTAAGGGGCTGGACTTATCCCTACAGGAGGGCCTACCTGCTCCTTATCCTGCTACAATCATCTTTGGTGATAACAATATTTTTTTTCCTCAACACCTGACTTCTTACCTTCCCCAAGGAACAGATGCCTGGCATCTCTGGGATGACAGTACAACACAGGATGCCTTTCCAGCCACACCTCTTGCTGAGCGTAGACCCACCAACACCCGGCTCTCCCCTTCCCCATGTCGTCCCATGCCCGCAGGAAGTAGCCAGAGTTGAGTCAATGCCCCTTTTTCCTAAGAGAGTCTAAATGTTAGTCAAAATATTACCTCAGCTTTCTGTGTCCCCTTATACAAACAGTCTGGAATGTAAATCTCAAGTCCTGGTCTCTGGCCTTCTTTGGAGGCCTTGTCCCTGTGCCTGCCAAATCTTGACTCCTCCCCAGAAGAATTTTTAAGACAGGCCACCAAAATCTTGACCACTCCTCAGTCTATTTAAATTGCTTCCCCTGAAAGTTTCCACACATGGTCTCTTTCCTCTCCCCCCATTGGTCGTGTTTGCAGCTTTCTGGTTCCCCCTCAGGGCCTGGATATTTTTAATTTGGCTTGTTGTGATTTGGGATTTTTGCGTCTTCAGAGAGCTTGCATTAGGAAAATTCTTAACACTCATGAGGATTAGAAAATTTATGGAGGAGATAAGAAATAAACACAGGAAAAGAATAGTATCAGGAGAGCCACTCATACCCTCCTGCATACTCAGCTCTGACTTCTGAGTTTGCCTGTCTTTAATTTCCTTACACTTTTATATCACAATGCAAAATGAGGGAAGAAGACAAAAGACTGCTTTAACGTGATACAAAAGATAATTAGAATAGTTACTTGCTCTGATCATTATTTCTTGAGAAAAGCATTCTGTGGTTTAGGCAGTAAGCACACCCTAGACCAAGTATCCTGAAAGCAGTATCTCTCTAAGTCAAACTTCCTATTTCAAAAGGAGCAGGAGTATGCTTGAATTCTCTGTCCTTTGGTCAGGGTGGAGTGGATCTACCTCTATGGATCATTTTAATGTCCAAAACACCAAGTAACCACACCTAGGTATGTCAAATTCAAAGTCTTCAGACAAGATAGAATAGGCTCCCATTTTCGGGTCTCCATATCCATGACCATATTTTAAGACTCTATTAGACTATTTTGTTAGGGCAAGCATACTTAATATAAAACAACCTTTTTCCAGGCTGGCAGTGTTTACGGTTTCAAAGAGCTAGGTACACAGAAAATATCAGAGCCAGTTCAGGTGAATCATCATGCCTTGAATAATGTACTGTCAGTTTTTAGAGTACAAAGCATTATTCATTAATTAGCCTGTTAGTGATATTCTAATTTACTAGGGCCATATTCTTCATATGTCCCTTTTTAGCATGTTACTTAGTCAGCAACCTCTAAACATAATGTAAGTGGAGGCCTATGATCTGCTTCCAAGCTTCACAGTTAGTTGGAGCTTGTCAATCTTCTTTATGTTGTTTTAATTGTCCTGTTTGAATTTGCTCAGGGGCAGATGCACCAAGAAGATCCTGAAGTCATGGTCTCATAAAAAGAGTTTCTAGCATCTTTGAAGTAATCACAATCTCCAGGACATATAGAAGAGTTCTGAATAGGGCCAGATAAAATTATCTCCCTAAAAGTGAGAGAGAGAAAAAGTTCAGGACTTTCGTAAGGAAACTGAGAAAAAAATTTCCTGGGGAGTGGGTGTGGTTGTTTTTAAAGGGACAGGGTACCTAGATGACAGACCAGGCCAGTAGATTACAACAGAAACCCTTTCTCAAGTCTGTCGTCATGACCCAGCCACAGAAGAAGTAAGATGTGACTGCTTCACTGAATAAGGAAGAAGCAACAGCTGTTAAAAGATATTTGTGAGTTTAGGACACTGGCGGATCAGGATTGAGACAGCGACCTGATCTAGAGTCAGTAATCTCCATCATAAGAGGTACAGGGGTGTAACTGCTGAGTGAGTGAGCCAAGCTAGAGTCCTCTGAGGATGCCGACATGTGTCTGGGACTTTCAATGGAGTAGACCTAAGTCAGGAACCTATGTGTCTGGGTGTGAGTCTAGAACCTCCCAGGAACTAGGCCTGATCCAGGACCTCTGCCAGTCTGAGCATTAATCTGGAACCTCCAAGGGAGTAAGCAGGAACCAGAGATCTCAGCAGGGTCAAGCATGAGTCTGGTTCCTCAGAGGGAGTAGGCCTGAGCCAGGACCTCTGTGGGTCCAGGCATTGGTCTGGGACATCAAAAGGAATCGGCAGGAACCTGGAAACTTTGTGGGTCCTCTTATGAGTCTGGGATTTCTGAGGGAGTGAGCCTGAGCCAGGTCCTCTGCATCTGAGCGCACCCAAGCCAGGGAACTCTGAGGCAGTAGATTAGAACCAGAAACCTTTGCAGGAGCAATTCCAAGCCAGTGACTTCTGCAGGAGGGGATCCAGACCAGGATGAACAGAATCGGGTCAAAGCCAGTAACCTAAGCCAATGAAGGCTTGAAATAGCAAACTCCAAGGGAGCAGAGCAAAGCACAGAAGTGCTGAGATATCTCAAGGAACACAGAGTAACCAATGAGGTAACTAGAACTGTGACACTGACTATACCATGAGGAACAACCATCTGAGCTTTGGACTCTTTGGCACCTAGATTATTAAACAGAATCTCAGGCAGCCCCAACCACATTTATTAGAGGAAAAGATGAGTAGAAAAGCTAAGAGCACATGCATCACCACAAAGAGCAACACAACACCAGTAAAACCTAAAGACCCTACAACAGCAAAAACTGAACAACCAAATATAGATGAAGCAGAAGAAAATGACCTAAAAAATAACTTCAAGAGAATGTTTCAAACTCTTAAAGAGGAAATAAGAAATTCCCTTAAAGAAATGGAGAAAAAGACAAATAAAAAATTGGAAGACATCAGAAAATCCCTCAAAGAAAAAGAAGTCAAACATATGAAAGAAACTATTCAAGACTTGAAAACTGAAATAGAGGCAACAAAGAAAACACAAGCCGAGGGAAATATAGAAACAGAAATCATGATAAAACCATCAGGAACCACAAACACAAGCATGAAAAGTAGAATACAAGACATGGAAGAGAGAATCTCAAGTGCTAAAGATACAATACAGGAAACAGACTCATCAGTTAAAGAAAATATTAAATCTAATGAAAGCTTAACCCAAAATATCAAGGAAATACTGGACACCATGGAAAGGCCAAATCTAAGAACAATAAGTATAGAAGAAGGAGAAGAATTTTGACTCAAAAACACTGAAAATATATTTAGCAAAATTATAGCAGAAAACTTTCCCAACATAAAGAAAGATATGCCTATGAAAATACAAGAAGCTTACAGAATACCAGATAGACTGGACCCAAAAAAAGTCCTCTCATGTTGTCTAAGGTTTCTGTCCTGCCCAGTTCCCACAATCGTTAAGTCCTAAAGAAATCATGCAGAGGTCTACATTAACTATAAACAGATTGGCCCATTAGCCCAGGCTTCTTATTAACTCTTATAACTTATATTAGTCCATTATTGTAGTATATGTTAGCCACATGGCTCGGTACCTTTTTCATTGAGGCAGTCACATCTTGCTTCTTCTGTGGCAGGGTCACAGTTGCTGAAAGAGCTTTCCTCTTCCAAGAATTCTGCTCTCATTGACTTGCCTCAATTTCCTGTCTGGTTGTTCTGCCTATACTTCCTTCCTGGCTACTGGCCAATTGGCGTTTATTTAAAAAATAATTGACAGAATGCAGACCATGGTCCCATACCACTCTCATCACATGATAATCAAAACACTAAACATACAGAGTAAAGAAAGAATGTTAAGAGCTTCAAAGGAAAAAGGGCAAGTAACATATAAAGATAGATCTATCAGAATTATACCTGACTTCTCATTGGAGACAATGAAAGCCAGAAGGTCATGGTCAAGTGTTATGTAGACATTAAGAGACCAGGGATGAATGCCAGCCCAGACTACTATACTTAGCAAAACTTTCAATCACCATAAAAGGACTAAACAAGATATTCCATGCCAAAACTAGATTTCACCAATACCTAGCCATAAACCCAGCCCTACACAATATACTAGAAGGAAACACCAACCCAAGGAAGTTAGCTACACCAACAAAAATACAGACAATTGATGATTTCATTGCAGCAAATCTCAAAGAAGGGAAAAACACACAAATTAACATCACCAACAATGAAAACTAAATTAACAGGAGATAGTGATCACTGGTCATTAATATCCCTTAATGTAAATGTGATAGAGAAGCTCTGTTAACTAATCATGTCTAGTTAAGGCGTGGCTACCTGGAACCAGGAAGAAAACTTGGATGGACCAGGTGTTCCCTCTCTCTGTGTGTCTCCCACAGGACAGATAGGAAGTCAGACCTCCTACTCTTGTAGCATGAGTTTCCCCTTATAACCAATAAAATATAATTGTTATTTTTGAGCTGGCCTGGTTATTTATCGTACTGACCTAGTTTACAACACCTGGAGCCTGATTCGTGGAGCCATTAGAGTCTCTGGTAGCTCTGGTCAGCTGCTATCATGCCACGTTCATTTGGGCATAGACTGTCCCATCTCGGCACCAAGCTCTGAGCTCCATAGCCATTCCCGCACACTCCTCCTTGGCTTCCCTCAGCTCTGTGCCCCGCACCACTTGCTGTGCTGCACGCTTTGGGTCCAACTGCCACTGGAGCAGAAAATTTGTTTAGGTGGCTATTGAACAGTCAAAGACCTTCACAGAGCACATGGTCTGTGATTTGTACTAAAAACTTCTTGATTTGAGTATATTTTCAGCTATTCCACCTAAATTCAGATCTAAACTGAGCATGTGAATTCAAGTGCACTGCAACACCTACTGGCAGGCAACGGTTATTGCACCTACTCCAACTGATTAAACCATAGGTGAGATTTATTATTTTTTAAATATAATTAATACATTACTGATTTTAAAAAGGGCAATATGTCAGATAATCTAACCGTCCAAGGTTTCAATAGCCTTTTCACTTACACCATATGTGAGGTCTTATAAGACACATATGACGTCCCTCCAATACTGCTATTCCTAGGGGTTTTTTTTTTTTGAGGACCAAATATTTGAATTTTCTTTATTCACTATTTTTCAAGCTTATAATAGAAAAATCAGAAAAGAGAACTCAGGCAACAAGTATTTCTTCCTCACTACATATGTTATAAAGCAAGAAAGACTATATGCACACCTAGGGTTTGGTTTTGTTCTATATATACTTTTTCTTAAAAATATGGTTTGAGAATAGGAAAATGATGCAGTTTTACAGACTGAATCCAGGCTTCTTATAAAAGAAGTTGGAGATCTAAAGAAGGACAGGACCATCTTAACTAACAATTTTCAGTCAATTGAGGTACTTTTAAACATGATACAGACTGGTACCAAGCTTCTTAAAGAGGACATCATACATCTTCAGGACAATACAAACACTTTAAATACCCAAACTCAGTCAAATAAGGTGACTTTAGAAGTGGTTCAGACTAATACCAAACTTTTCAAAAAAGAGATTGCACATCTAAAGGAGAATACAAACACTTTGAATACTAAAGCTCAGTTGAATAAGAGGCTTTTAGAAGTGGTTGAGACTGATACCAAACTTTTCAAAAAAGAGATTGCAAATGTAACAGAGAATACAAACACTTTGAATACCAAAACTCAGTTGAATGAGGTGCGTTTAGACATGGTGCAGACTAATAACAAACTTTTTGAAAAAGAGATTGCACATCTGAAGGAGGATACTAGGACTTTGCTTAACAGGACTCAGTCACCTGAGGTATTTTTGGAAAAGGTACAGTCTAATAGTAATTTATTTAAAGAGAGATTTAGCACTCTGGAGAAAGAAACAGCTGATTTGGCACATAAAACCCAGTCCATGACAATGGGTGCTGAAACATTATTAGAGAGAATTCGTACTGTTGAATGTATTAATTAGACTCTGTCAAAGGAGTATGACAGTTTAACTGATAGAATGTCTCTCCAAGAAGGTAATATACATGCCATGAAAATTATGTCCAAGGATGAGACATTATCTCTTATAGACAGACTTCATATCTTAGAATCCTCAGTGAGGGTATTAGAGCAGAATACTGGGCAGGAAGTCCAGACTTTTCAAAAGGCAGTGATAAACAGATTTGAAAGAATTGAGAAAATTATCAACTTTGAAGACCAGGAGCAAAAGGTAAAAAAGCAAATTTTAACTTTGTCAGTACATAAAACTCTTCAGGATAGTTCCCCCAGAGTTATACCTGCCTTTCCAGTAATAACATCAGAAAAAGTATCCGGCTCCAAATACCCTAAGGTTATCAAGGAATATACATGGGAGCCCATACGTATGAGTGATTTAAAAGAAATTAAACAAGCAATTGTTACTTACGAACTACATTTGTCCTTTGTTAGAGAGATGGTCAAAACCTGAGCTTTCAGTAACAGCCACAGTTCATGATTGGGCTCAGTTAATCTCAGCTGTCTTAGAAAGCGGACTGCAATTGCACTGGAGATGCTTTCTTAAAGAGGAAGCGAGAATTTTAGAGCAACAGGAAAGAGTGAAAGGAACTGAGATTTCCTCGATCAAATTCTAGGTGATGGACTTTACTCTGATCCTCAGGATCAAGCTCTTTATGATGACCACACCAAGTCTGTACGTACTACAGCAGATTTAAAGGCTTGGGACAGGATTCAGGAACCAGGACAGAGAGTTGAATCACATCTAAGGGTTAAACAGGATCAGAGAGAACCCTTTAGTGACTTTTTGCAAAGACTAACTAGGGCTGTACAAATAAGGATAACTGACCCAAAAGCTAGATGTATAATAATTGAATCTTTGGCTTATGAGAATGCCAACATAGAGTGCAAAAAGATCCTGGGGTCTTTAAAGATCAGATCAGCACCCATGGATGAATGGGTCTTGCATACGATAAATGTCGAGACACTTGACTATGGTACTGAAGCGTGGGTAAGAGAAGCAATTTACAATGGTAAGAGAAGACATCAAAATACCAAATGTTTTAATTGTGGTAGAATGGGACATATGAGAAGGGGTTGTAGTCAATAGGTTTCCAGGAAAATGCCTCTTCTGGGAATGACAGGAATAGGAGGACTCAGCCTTCAGGTTTATGTAGAAGGTGTAGCAAAGGTCGACATTGGACCAATAAATGTAGGTCAGCAAAAGATAGACAAGGCAACCCGATACTACCAGGAAATGCCATGGGGGGCCTCTTGCAGGCCCCCATGACGAATGTGGTCCAGTCATTCCCAGTTGCTGTGGAAAACATGTCTCATCAGGAAAATTAAAAGAACCCAGGCCTGCTGTAAAAAACAATAATGGTCTGAATGATGAGATAAATGTGGAAAATGAGTCAAGAGCTCTGGTGGGACAGAGGAAATGTATATTCTGGCAGAGTTCTATAAATGAACAAAGAACAAAGCTAAGAGTGTGTATAAATAGCATTTTTACCGAAGGCTTATTAGACATGGGTGCGGATGTAAGTATTATTACTCTAGAATCTTGGCATCCAAATTCACCTCTTCAGGAGGTAGATGTTCAGATGTCCAGTTCATGGGAATTGGAACCCTATCTCAGGTAAGACAAAGCATGAGATGGGTTGAATGCATAGAGCCATAAGGGCAAATAGGAAAATTAAGGCCATATGTAGCCAATATTGAGGTGAATTTGTTGGGTCGTGACCTATTGCAGAAATTGAATACCCAGATTAACATTCCTGTAGCCCCTAATGCTTATGTTTCTGAGGAAAATATTAGAAGATATTATAGATGATGAACACCAGCCATTGGGCTGTACAAGAACACAAAGCAATTGATAACCCTTCAGATGTACCAACAGCTCTACCTTTAAAATGGTTGACTGAGAAACCAATATGGGTTAAGCAATGGCCCTTAGCCGAGTAAAAGTTACAGGCTTTAGAACAGCTGGTACAGGAGCAATTAGATGCTCGACATACAGAAGAATCTACCAGCCCTTGGAATTCTCCTGTATTTTTTGTTAAGAAAAAATCTGGAAAATGGAGAATGGTGACAGATCTTAGAGCTATCAATAAGGCTATTCAACCCATGGGCCTTCCAAAGTCTGGAATTCCTCTGCTCTTTCTCTTACCAAAGAGATGGCCTCTCATAGTTATTGATATAAAGAATTGTTTCTTCACTATACCTTTACAAGAAAAAGATAGGGGAATGTTTGTCTTCACAGTGCCTACTTATAATAATTCTCAGCCTATTAAGAGGTATCAGTAGATTGTCCTCCTATGGGTAATGCTCAATATCCCCACTCTGTGTCAATATTTTGTAAGTCAACTATTGGAAATAATAGGTAAGTGATTTCCTAAGTCTATAATTTACCATTACATGGATGATATTTTGCTATCTGATTCAAACATAGATACCTTAGAAAGACTGTTTGAAGAAGTAAAGATAGTTTTACCTAAATGGGGATTGCATATTGCTCCTGAAAAAATACAGAGAGGAGATTCTGTCAATTATCTAGGTTATAAAATAGGTTTGCAAAAACTTAGGACACAAAAGGCACAAATCAGGACAGATCAGTTACAGACTCTTAATGACTTTCAAAGATTGTTAGGAGACATCTTCAGTCTACAACTGGCTGTTGGGATAAGACCTGATCTAATAACTCATTTAAACAAAACCTTAAATGGTGATAAAGTTTTGAATAGTCCCAGAGAATTAACAGCTGAAGCAGAAAAGGAACTGACAATGGTCGAAGAAGAATTACAGGAGGCACAAGTGAATAGGGTGAATCCAAAGCTTAGTTGTATTCTCGTCATATTGCCTTCCAGAATTTCTCCTACAGAAATTTTAATGCATAGGGATGATATTATCTTAGAATGGATCTTTATACCACATAAACCAAGTAAAAATTAAAAACTTATGTGGAAAAGGTCTCTGAATTAATTATAAAAGGTATAGTGAGACTTTGTCAACTAGCAGGCATAGACCCAGCAGAAATTATAGTGCCTTTCACTACTGATGAGATAAGAAAGTTATGGGAAGACAATGAACCATGGTAAAGAGCTTGTACTATTTTTTGGGGGAGAAACTAATAGCAACTATCCCAAAAGCAATAGACTTAACCTTATAAAGAGAATAAGAATTCAAGAACTCTTGAATTCTTTCTCAAATCATATGTGATGCTCCAATAACTGGGGCCCGTACATTCTATACTGATGCCAATAAAACAGGGAAGGCAGGTTACAAATCGGAAGACTTGGGTAAGGTGGAACAAAGTCCTTATGATTCTGTCCAGAAGGCAGAATTATATGCCATTCTTATGGTGCTAAGGGATTTTAAAGAACCTCTTAATATAGTTACTGACTCACATTATGTGGAAAGAGTTGACTTGCATATTGAAACCTCTGGATTTATATCAGGTAATACAGAACGGACTTCATTGTTTATCCAGGTGCAAGACATGATCAGGAATAGGGTTTGTCCTATGTACATAACACACATCCGATCCCATACGGGTCTGCCAGGTCCTCTAGCACAAGGTAATGCAGAAATTGATCAATTATTGATTGGAAGCATGCTTCAGGCCTCTGCATTTCATAAAAATATCATGTCAATAGCAAAGTTTTAAAAAAAGTTTTCCATAATGTGGCAACAAGCTAAGGAGATTATAAAGAAATGCTCTACTTGCTCTTTCTATAACCAAACACCACTTCTTGCAGGGAATAACCCGAAGGGTACTCAAAGTAATGAAATCTGGAGATGGATATGTTCCACTTTGCAGAATTTGGCAAATTAAAATATGTACACCACACCATTGACACTTATTCAGTGGACAACTGCTTTAAGCTCAGAAAAGGCGGATTCAGTAATCACACATCTATTAGAAGTTATGGCCATCATGGGTATATCTGCACAAATAAAAACAGATAATGGTCCAGCTTATGTCTCTAAGAAAACAAAACAGTTTTTTGCCTATTATAATATTAAACATGTTACAGGTATACCACACAATCTTACAGGTCAAGCAGTTATAGAAAGATCGAGTCAAACTATAAAGGATATGTTAAACAAACAGAAGGGGGTGGAAAATGCCCTCAGAAATAGATTACATAATGCTTTATTAACCTTAAATTTTCTTAATACTAATGAGAAAGGGATGACAGCAGAAAGACATTTGATAATGCAAAAGTCTGCTGAATTAAATCAACCAGTTTATTTCAAGGATGTGCTGACCTCGCAATGAAAGCCAGGAGATGTGTTGCATTGGGGAAGGGGTTTTGTTCATTTCCAAAGGAGAAGAAAAATTGTGGATACCATCAAAATTAATACAGGTTCAGTTTCAAGAGGAGGAACCTCTTGGAAAGGAGAAATGACAGCTCATCCACAATGATGATAATCATACAGGTGGTAAGAAAAACATATAGGATGGGGGCAGGGTTCTGTTCTTATCTCTGCAGAAAAACACTCATCTTCAAAAAATTCAAGGGACTCTGGATATTTGAATACTGACAGATGGAAAAAATTACTACCCAATATGGATCACCAAGAAAATCGAATAGGTTCTGTAAGTAAAATTGTTTGTATATATTTTTTGTTTATTTATATTCATAAGTATATAGAGCTGGTTTTGAAGTTGGACTCTGGCTCAGTCCCTCTCTAATTCCAAGACTGTTGTTAAGAGAAAAACCCAGAGTTTCTGTCTTATGTCAAGAGCCATGATATGAGACAGAAAGAAAAAATAATTTATAAAACTTCTTTGCCTTTCTTCATATCTATTTTTGTCCTTATCATTCCTTTCATTGAATATATATATCTGTATATGTTTATGTAAATAATGCTTAAGTTTTCCATAATGAACAGTAAATTTTCCTGCAGTAATCTTTGAAGTTTCCAGGAAGGAGATGGGGTCCCACAGCAACAACTTCACCTGGTTGATATGACGTCATGATACCAATAACACTACTACAAGATCTTGTTTTGGGTACTATCTGCAGAAGAGGTTCCAACTTGGTTAGCTGAAATGGTGTACATCTTTTACAACATTATAGCCAGACCTCCACAAAATACTCAGAGACTATTTTCAATTTTACCAGACATTAATCTTGGAATTTAACCACCATTTTACTTTCACAGGATCCCCTAGACAGAATGTCACCCCCATGACAGCTAGAAGCAATTTTAGAGGACGACGTCCCCCCTCCCAGCAAAGTTTGCCCTC
>NW_026068088.1:2881844-2886032 GCF_014885135.2 Alexandromys fortis
GCAGGAAAGCAGGCTTGCTGCCCCAGAACCACCGAAGGGGCCCCACTTAAATAATCTTTTAGGCTGATGACACCCAAATTCCCATTCTGGCTACTTCCTGCTGAGTGGGGGCTCTGCATTCTGGGGGTATTTTACTGCAACATTTCAGGGGGTCTCATTGAATCAAACCACATGAATCTTAAATAAATCCTCAGGTTCTCATCCTCTGTGGAGACGAAAGCAGAGCCTCTTTTTCAAAGCATGAAATCCTTTGGCCCGTACTTTAAAGTCAAAATACCTTTCTTAGCAGTTCCCAGAATCAAATATCTTTCTCCAGTCCAGAGCACCATAGACAACACAATCAACATAACATGCATCTGAATACCTTTTTGAGCTGTATACATTCTATCTTTTGGAAGCCTTCAATTCACCCTCCCGCCTCCTGTCTCTGAGGGTGCCCTGTCTTAATTCCTCACTACGTGCCCACTGGCTGGGGACAACCCTGTCTGCTTACCCCTCTTCGTCCGTTGGACTTCCATTTGCCACACAGACATGGCCTGGAACCGAAACCCTAGCTAAGGACGTCAGGATTAACACATACCTCAACCAACCCTCACCTTTCAAGGACGACCAGTTCATGAGCTTCGGGCAAGGGGCTAGAGGTTAAAATACACAAACACACAGAGAGACAGTGACATGGACCTCTAGTCACTGGTAAGAAGCCCTTTATTCAATAGTACCCTGGAGGCTTATATACCCAACAGTCAAGTGGGCCAACAGTTGAAAACCTTATCTTCTGATCCTCAAGGCCAAGAAGACAATGCGTGCTTGTGAAGCAGAGCTGGTAAACAATTTTGACACAGCCTTTAATAACTCAAATCAGAGGGAAAGTAAACATCTCTAGCAAGGAAGAGCAGCTCAAGGCCAGGACTCCTATTGGTCCCAACCACAGGTGAACAATTTAGATAGACCTGTAAGTTGTGAGGAAATAGAAACTTAAAAAAAAAAAAAAACTCCCAAGCCAAAAAAAAAAAAAAAAAAAAAAAAAAAAAAAGCCCAGGACCAGATGGTTTTAATGCAGAATTTTACCAGAAATTCCAAGAACAGCTGATACCTAAACTCCTTAATGTGTTTCACATTATAGAAACATAAAAGTCTTGCCAAACTCTTTTTTTGAAGCTGCAGTTACCCTGATACCTAAACCACACAAAGACTTAATCAAGAAAGACAATTACAGACCTATCTCACTCATGAACATCGATGCAAAAAATCTCAATAAAATACTGGCAAGCCATCTTTAATGAGGTCTACTGCCCTCTTTTGGCTACAGAGAGAAGAGCTGGAGAGATAGCTCAGTGGTTAAGAGCATTGGCTGCCCTTCCAAAGGTCAGAAGTTTGATTCCTGGCAACCACATAATGGTTTTAATGCAGAATTTTACCAGAAATTCCAAGAACAGCTGATACCTATACTCCTTAATGTGTTTCACATTATAGAAACATAAGAGTCTTGCCAAACTCTTTTTTTGAAGCTGCAGTTACCCTGATACCTAAACCACACAAAGACTTAACCAAGAAAGACAATTACAGACCTATCTCACTCATGAACATCGATGCAAAAAATCTCAATAAAATACTGGCAAACCATCTTTAATGAGGTCTACTGCCTTCTTTTGGCTACAGAGAGAAGAGCTGGAGAGATAGCTCAGTGGTTAAGAGCATTGGCTGCCCTTCCAGTTCGATTCCTAGCAACCACATAATGGCTCACAACCATCTGCAATGAGATCTGGTGCTCTCTACTGGCAACAGAAGGAAGAGGCATGAGAGATGGCTCAGTGGTTAAAAGCATTGCCTGCTGAGTTCGATAAGGTCAAGTGCAGGAGGGCCAGAGCCAGAGCCAGGGCCAGGGCCACTCCTGCAATGACAGACTTTCTCCAACAAAGCCACACCTCTTAATAATGCCACTCCCTTTATGGGCCATTTTTATTTTGAAACCACCACAGGCAGCTCATGGGACAAGTACCAGAAGAGCTCTAGAAAGGAGTCCTTGTGCCAGTGGGCTGTGGTAGTCCAGTGATGTCCGCTTCCTAAGTTCTAGCAATGAAAAGCACTGTGCTCACCCTCTCCTCAGTGAAGCCCACTGGTCCACCAGCCCCTGGGCCTCAGCCACACCCTCCAGTGGCACTCCTGAAAGCTGCCTTCATGAAAGGCACTATGCCTGTCCCTCCTGTACTTCTGTATGCTTTACCTGTACTTCTGTTCGCAGTTTGCTATTGTCTGTTTTGCACATGCATGTTACATGCAAGGTTCTCCCTCCCCACCTGAACAATCCCAGGGCTCTGCCATTTGGCTCTTATGGTACTACCTCATGATTCAAGAGTCTTACAAACATGAAACAGAAAGCAATGCCCCCCCCCAATAACCCCATATTCATCTATGAAAGCAGTGCTAAGAGGAAAGTTCATAGCACTAAATTCACAAATTAAAATAAGATGGAGAAAACTCACATTAGAGACTTAACAGCACAGGTAAAAGCTCTAAAAAAAAAAAAAGCAGACTCACCAAGGAGGGGAAGAAGACTGGAAAAATCAAATTCAGGGTTGAAATCAACAAAATAGAAACACAGAAAACAATCCAAAGAATCAATGAAACAGTACTCCACCTGGTGCTTTTTTTCTTGGCAGAACTGGACTTATGGCAAAGAAATGCCCATACCTCAACCACTGACAGATATACATAGTATCTGTAAATGGATAAAACAGGAGTGTGATATCCTGCCAAGACAGGGTATGATAGTTTTGAAAAGTTTCTTGTTTTTGAAAAATGGTATGTCAGTTATGGTAGGCCTTAGCCAAAGTTGGATGCTTCAACATTGCAAATGAGACTTTGGGTGATTGCCCAGGTAGCCAGTTGTCTCTGTCATTTGTTGCATTTTTTGGAAGTTGCTCAATTGCACTTTCTGTTTACTCAAGTAATATTGTTTCCCTTCTCAGATCTTTGATGGAGTTGAAAATTAGATAATTGTAGCTACCGTCCTCATGATTTAGCCAAGCTTAATTTCAATGCAATATTTAGACATCTTGAAATAGAATGTTTAGTAAAACTTTTGTTATTTGCTTAATATTGTTTATTGTTTGTAATTTTATATTTGGTATCTGTTCCCATTGTATATAGTAGTATTGGGTTTGCATCAATCTTGTTTAGATAAAAGGGGGAGATGATGGGGAAGCTCTGTTAACAGTCATGCTTGGTTAAGGCGTGGCTACCTGGAACCCAGGAAGAAAACTGGGACAGATCAGGGGCACTCTCTCTCTCTGCAGCTAGCTCCCACTGGACAGATAGGAAGTCAGACCTCCTAGTCTTGTAGCATGAGTTTTCCCCTATAACCATTAAAATATAATTGTTATTTTTGAGCTGGCCTGGTTATTTATTGTACCGACCTAATTTGCAACAAAATGGACTCAACTCACCTATAAAAAGGCACAGGCTAACAGATTGGATACAAAAACAGAATCTGTCCTTCTTCTGCATGCAAGAAACACATCTCAACCACAAAGAGTTGTCTCAGAGTAAAGGGTTGGGAAAAATATACCAATCAAGTAAACCTAAGAAATAAGCTGATGTAGCTATCCTAATATCTAACCAAATAGACTTTAAGCTAAAATCAGTCAAAAAAGACAAGTAGGTCATTTCATATTAGTCACAGGAAAAAAAATCCATCAACAGGAAATCTCAATACTGAACATCTATGCCCCAAATATAAGGGCACCCTCATATGAAAAAAAAAAACCTTCTATAGCTTAAATCATACATTAAACCCCACACACTAATAGTGGGAGACTTCAATACTCCCCCTCTCACCATGGGACAGGTCAGTCAGATAAAAAATTAACAGAGAAGGCTGGAGAGTTGGTTTAGTGGTTAAGAGCATTGCCTGCTCTTCCAAAGGTCCTGAGTTCAATTCCCAGCAACCACATGGTGGCTCACAACCATCTGTAAAGAGGTCTGGTGCCCTCTTCTGGCCTTCAGGCATACACACAGACAGAATATTGTATACATAATAAATAAATATTTAAAAAAATTAACAGAGAAATGAGAGTACTAAGAGATGTTATGACTCAAATGAACTTAACAGACATCTATAGAATATTCCATCCAAACAGTAAAGAATATACTTTCTTCTCAGCAGCTCATGGAACCATCTCAAAAACT
>NW_026068088.1:2889660-2892559 GCF_014885135.2 Alexandromys fortis
GTGCCCTCTTTTGGCTACAGAAAGAAGAGCTGGAGAGATAGCTCAGTGGTTAAGAGCATTGGCTGCCCTTCCAAAGGTCAGAAGTTTGATTCCTGGCAACCACAAGATGGTTTTAATGCAGAATTTTACCAGAAATTCCAAGAACAGCTGATACCTATACTCCTTAATGTGTTTCACATTATAGAAACATAAGAGTCTTGCCAAACTCTTTTTTTGAAGCTGCAGTTACCCTGATACCTAAACCACACAAAGACTTAACCAAGAAAGACAATTACAGACCTATCTCACTCATGAACATCGATGCAAAAAATCTCAATAAAATACTGGCAAACCATCTTTAATGAGGTCTACTGCCTTCTTTTGGCTACAGAGAGAAGAGCTGGAGAGATAGCTCAGTGGTTAAGAGCATTGGCTGCCCTTCCAGTTCGATTCCTAGCAACCACATAATGGCTCACAACCATCTGCAATGAGATCTGGTGCTCTCTACTGGCAACAGAAGGAAGAGGCATGAGAGATGGCTCAGTGGTTAAAAGCATTGCCTGCTGAGTTCGATAAGGTCAAGTGCAGGAGGGCCAGAGCCAGAGCCAGGGCCAGGGCCACTCCTGCAATGACAGACTTTCTCCAACAAAGCCACACCTCTTAATAATGCCACTCCCTTTATGGGCCATTTTTATTTTGAAACCACCACAGGCAGCTCATGGGACAAGTACCAGAAGAGCTCTAGAAAGGAGTCCTTGTGCCAGTGGGCTGTGGTAGTCCAGTGATGTCCGCTTCCTAAGTTCTAGCAATGAAAAGCACTGTGCTCACCCTCTCCTCAGTGAAGCCCACTGGTCCACCAGCCCCTGGGCCTCAGCCACACCCTCCAGTGGCACTCCTGAAAGCTGCCTTCATGAAAGGCACTATGCCTGTCCCTCCTGTACTTCTGTATGCTTTACCTGTACTTCTGTTCGCAGTTTGCTATTGTCTGTTTTGCACATGCATGTTACATGCAAGGTTCTCCCTCCCCACCTGAACAATCCCAGGGCTCTGCCATTTGGCTCTTATGGTACTACCTCATGATTCAAGAGTCTTACAAACATGAAACAGAAAGCAATGCCCCCCCCCAATAACCCCATATTCATCTATGAAAGCAGTGCTAAGAGGAAAGTTCATAGCACTAAATTCACAAATTAAAATAAGATGGAGAAAACTCACATTAGAGACTTAACAGCACAGGTAAAAGCTCTAAAAAAAAAAAAAGCAGACTCACCAAGGAGGGGAAGAAGACTGGAAAAATCAAATTCAGGGTTGAAATCAACAAAATAGAAACACAGAAAACAATCCAAAGAATCAATGAAACAGTACTCCACCTGGTGCTTTTTTTCTTGGCAGAACTGGACTTATGGCAAAGAAATGCCCATACCTCAACCACTGACAGATATACATAGTATCTGTAAATGGATAAAACAGGAGTGTGATATCCTGCCAAGACAGGGTATGATAGTTTTGAAAAGTTTCTTGTTTTTGAAAAATGGTATGTCAGTTATGGTAGGCCTTAGCCAAAGTTGGATGCTTCAACATTGCAAATGAGACTTTGGGTGATTGCCCAGGTAGCCAGTTGTCTCTGTCATTTGTTGCATTTTTTGGAAGTTGCTCAATTGCACTTTCTGTTTACTCAAGTAATATTGTTTCCCTTCTCAGATCTTTGATGGAGTTGAAAATTAGATAATTGTAGCTACCGTCCTCATGATTTAGCCAAGCTTAATTTCAATGCAATATTTAGACATCTTGAAATAGAATGTTTAGTAAAACTTTTGTTATTTGCTTAATATTGTTTATTGTTTGTAATTTTATATTTGGTATCTGTTCCCATTGTATATAGTAGTATTGGGTTTGCATCAATCTTGTTTAGATAAAAGGGGGAGATGATGGGGAAGCTCTGTTAACAGTCATGCTTGGTTAAGGCGTGGCTACCTGGAACCCAGGAAGAAAACTGGGACAGATCAGGGGCACTCTCTCTCTCTGCAGCTAGCTCCCACTGGACAGATAGGAAGTCAGACCTCCTAGTCTTGTAGCATGAGTTTTCCCCTATAACCATTAAAATATAATTGTTATTTTTGAGCTGGCCTGGTTATTTATTGTACCGACCTAATTTGCAACAAAATGGACTCAACTCACCTATAAAAAGGCACAGGCTAACAGATTGGATACAAAAACAGAATCTGTCCTTCTTCTGCATGCAAGAAACACATCTCAACCACAAAGAGTTGTCTCAGAGTAAAGGGTTGGGAAAAATATACCAATCAAGTAAACCTAAGAAATAAGCTGATGTAGCTATCCTAATATCTAACCAAATAGACTTTAAGCTAAAATCAGTCAAAAAAGACAAGTAGGTCATTTCATATTAGTCACAGGAAAAAAAATCCATCAACAGGAAATCTCAATACTGAACATCTATGCCCCAAATATAAGGGCACCCTCATATGAAAAAAAAAAACCTTCTATAGCTTAAATCATACATTAAACCCCACACACTAATAGTGGGAGACTTCAATACTCCCCCTCTCACCATGGGACAGGTCAGTCAGATAAAAAATTAACAGAGAAGGCTGGAGAGTTGGTTTAGTGGTTAAGAGCATTGCCTGCTCTTCCAAAGGTCCTGAGTTCAATTCCCAGCAACCACATGGTGGCTCACAACCATCTGTAAAGAGGTCTGGTGCCCTCTTCTGGCCTTCAGGCATACACACAGACAGAATATTGTATACATAATAAATAAATATTTAAAAAAATTAACAGAGAAATGAGAGTACTAAGAGATGTTATGACTCAAATGAACTTAACAGACATCTATAGAATATTCCATCCAAACAGTAAAGAATATACTTTCTTCTCAGCAGCTCATGGAACCATCTCAAAAACT
>NW_026068088.1:2897530-2903732 GCF_014885135.2 Alexandromys fortis
AGCTGGCCTGGTTATTTATTGTACCGACCTAATTTGCAACAAAATGGACTCAACTCACCTATAAAAAGGCACAGGCTAACAGATTGGATACAAAAACAGAATCTGTCCTTCTTCTGCATGCAAGAAACACATCTCAACCACAAAGAGTTGTCTCAGAGTAAAGGGTTGGGAAAAATATACCAATCAAGTAAACCTAAGAAATAAGCTGATGTAGCTATCCTAATATCTAACCAAATAGACTTTAAGCTAAAATCAGTCAAAAAAGACAAGTAGGTCATTTCATATTAGTCACAGGAAAAAAAATCCATCAACAGGAAATCTCAATACTGAACATCTATGCCCCAAATATAAGGGCACCCTCATATGAAAAAAAAAAACCTTCTATAGCTTAAATCATACATTAAACCCCACACACTAATAGTGGGAGACTTCAATACTCCCCCTCTCACCATGGGACAGGTCAGTCAGATAAAAAATTAACAGAGAAGGCTGGAGAGTTGGTTTAGTGGTTAAGAGCATTGCCTGCTCTTCCAAAGGTCCTGAGTTCAATTCCCAGCAACCACATGGTGGCTCACAACCATCTGTAAAGAGGTCTGGTGCCCTCTTCTGGCCTTCAGGCATACACACAGACAGAATATTGTATACATAATAAATAAATATTTAAAAAAATTAACAGAGAAATGAGAGTACTAAGAGATGTTATGACTCAAATGAACTTAACAGACATCTATAGAATATTCCATCCAAACAGTAAAGAATATACTTTCTTCTCAGCAGCTCATGGAACCATCTCAAAAACTGACCACATACTTGCTAACAAAACTAACCTCAAAAAATACAAAAAAATTGGAACAACCCAATGTACCTTATCAGATAATCATGGTTTAAAACTAGAAGTCAACAGCAGTACTAATTCCAAAAAACCCACAAACACATGGAAATTAATCAATGCTCACCTGAATTATCAATGAAGAAATAAAAAGGAAATAAAAGACTTCCTAAAATTCAACAAAAATGAGCACACAACCTACCTAAATTTATGAGGCCCAATAAAGCAATGTTAAGAGGAAAGTTCATAGCACTAAACACCTACATAAAGAAGCTGGAAAAATCCCACACTAGTGAATTAACAGAACATTTGAAAACTTTAGAACAAAACGATGCAAACTCATCTAAGAGAACTAGACAGCAGAAAATAATCAAAGTGAGAGCTGAAATCAACAAAATAGAAACAAAGAAAATAATATAAAGAATCAATGAGATAAAGAGCTGATTCTTTGAGAAAATCAACAAAATAGACAAAGCTTTATTAAAACTAACCAAAGACAAAGAAAGAATATCCAAATTAACAAAATCAGAACTGAAAAGGGAGATATAACAACAGACATGGAGGAAATACAGAGAATCATCAGGTCTTATTTAGAAAACCCATACTCCAAAAAATTGGAAAACTTAAAGGAAATGGACAACTTTCTGGATAAATATCACTTACCAAAATTAAATCAAGAATAGATAAGCAAATTAACAGACTTATAACTGCTGAAGAAATAGAAACAATCATCAAAAGTCTCTCAACAAAAAAAGCCCAGGACCAGATGGTTTCAGCTCAAAATTCTACAAGACTTTCAAAGAAGAACTAATACCAATGCCCTTAAATTATTCCATACAATAGAAACCAAAGGAACAATACCAAACTCTTTTTATGAGGCTACAATTAGCCTGATACCAAACCACAGGAAGACATTACTAAGAAAGAGAATTACAGACCAATCTCACTCATGAATATTGATGTAAAAATACTAAATAAAATACTTGCAAATTAATCCAAGAACATATCAGAACCATCATCCACCATGATCAAGTCAGCTTCATCCCAGAGATGCAGGGATAGTTCAACATAAGAAAATATGTCAACATACTCCACCATATAAACAAACTGAAAAATAACAACCACATGATCATCACATTAGATGCCAAAAAACTTTCTACAAAATACAACATCAATTCATGATAAAGGTCTTGGAGAGATCAGGGATACAAGAAACATACCTAAGCATAATAAGGCAATATACAGCAAGCCAACAGCCAAGATCAACATAAATAGATAGAAACTCCCAGAGATTCCACCAAAATCAGGAACAAGACAAAGTTGTCCATTCTCACCATATATATTCAATATAGTTCTTGATGTCCTAGCTAGAGCAATAGGACACCAAAGGGAGATCAAGGGGATACAAATTGGAAAAGAAGAAGTAAAACTCTCACTGTTTGCTGATGATATGATACTTTACATAAGCAATCCCAAAAATTCTACCAAGAAACTTCTACAAATTATAAACAGCTTCAGTAATGCAGCAGAATACAAGATTAACTCAAAAAAATCAGTAGCCATCTTGTACACAGATGATAGAGGGCTGAGGAAGAAATTAGAGAATCAACACCCTTCACAATAGCCACAAATAGCATAAAATATCTTGGAGTAACTATAACCAAACAGGTGGAAGACTTGTATGACAAGAACTTTAAATCTTTAAAAAAAAAAGACGTTGGAGAAGACACCAGAAAGTGGACAGATCTCCCATGCTCTTGGGTAGGCAGAATTAACATAGTAAAAATAGCAATCTTACCAAAATCAAGCTACAGATTCAATGCAATGACCATCAAAATCCTAACAAATTTCTTCACAGACATAGAAAGAATGGTTGGTACTCAACGTCATATGGAAAACCAAAAAACCCAGGATAGCCAAAACAATCCTGTACAATTAAAGAACTTCTGGAGGCATCACAATTCCTTCAAACTACTACAGAGCTACAGTGCTGAAAACAGCCTGGTATTTGACATAAGAGCAGACAGGAGGACCAATGGAATCAAATAGAAGACCTGGATATCAAGCCACACATCTTCGAACACCTGATATTTGACAAAGAAGTAAAAAATATCAAATGGAAAAAAGAAAGCACATTTAACTAGTGGTGCTGGCATAGCTGGATATCAACGTGTAGAAAAATGAAAATAGACCCATATTTATCACCATGCACAAAATTTATGTCCAAATAAATCAAAGACCTCAACATAAAGCCAGTCACACTTAACCTTATAGAAGAGAATGTGGGAAGTACACTTGAACACATTGGCACAGGAGACCACTTCCTAAATATAACCCCAGCATCACAGACACTGAGAAAAACAATTAATAAATGGGACCTCCTGAAACTGAAAAGCTTCTGTAAAGCAAAGGATACAGTCAACAAGACAAAATGACAGCCTACAGAATGGGAAAAGATCTTCACTAACCCCACATCAGAGAAAGGTCTGATCTCCAAAATATACAAAGAACTCAAGAAATTAGACACCAAAAACACATAATCCAATAAAAAAAATGGAGTACAGACCTAAACAGAGAACTCTCAACAGAGGAATCTAAAATGGCTGAAAGACACTTAAGGAAATGTTCAACATTTTTAGTCATCAGAGAAATGCAAATCAAAACAACTCTGAGATTCCATTTTANTTCCATCCATTTGCATGCAAAATTCGAGAATGACAAGAATTTTAAATCTTTGAAGAAAGAAATTGAAGAAAACACCAGAAAGTGGAAAGATCTCCCATGCTCTTGGGTAGGCAGAATTAACATAGTAAAAATGGCCCTCTTACCAAAAGCAATCTGCAGATTCAATGCAATGCCCATCCAAATCCCAGCAAAATTCTTCACAGACCTTGAAAGAATGGTACTCAGCCTCATATCAAAAAGCAAAAAATCCAGGATAGCCAAAACATTCCTGTACAATAAAAGAACTTCTGGAGGTGTCACAATTCCTGACTTCAAACTCTAATACATAACTACAGTGCTGAAAACAGCATGCTATTGGCATAAGAACAGTCAGGAAAACCAATGGAACCAAATAGAAGACCCAGGTATTAATCCATAAACCTACAAACACCTGATTTTTGAGAAAGAAGCAAAATTATCAAATGGAAAAAAAGAAAGCATATTTAACAAATGGTGATGGCATAACTGGATATCAACATGTAGAAGAATGAAAATAGGCGCATATCTATCACCATGCACAAAACTCAAGTCCAAATGGATCAAAGACCTCAATATAAAGCCAGTCACACTGAATCTTATTGAAGAGAAAGTGGGAAGTACAGTTGAATGCATTGGCACAGGAGACCACTTCCTAAATATACTCCAGCAGCACAGAGACTGAGAGAAACAATTAATAAATGTTATCTCCTGAAACTGAAAAGCTTCTGTAAAGCAAAGGACACAGCCAACAAGACAAAATGAAAGTCTACAGAATGTGAAAAGATCTCAATAACCCCACATCAGACAGAGGTCTGATCTCCAAAATATACAAAGAACTCAAGAAATTGGTCATCAAAAAAACACATAATCCAATTTAAAAAAAAAATTAATACAGACCTAAACTGAGAAATCTCAACAAAGGAATATAAAGTAGCTGAAAGACACTTAAGGAAATGTTCAACATCCTTAGTCATCAGAGAAATGCAAATCAAAACAACTATGAGAGTCCGTCTTATACCAAAATCAAAAACACTGATGACAACTTTTGCTGGAGAGGTTGTGGGGGAAAGGGAACAAACACTTCTGCATTGCTGGTGGGAATGCAAGCTGGTAAAACTTCTTTGGATATCAGGGTTGCAACTTCTCAGAAAATTAGGAAACAACCTTTCTCAAGACACAGTAATATACCACTTTTGGGTATATACCCAAATGATGCTCAATGGTGCCATAAGGATATGTGCTCAACTATGCTCATAACAGCATTATTTGTGATAGCCAGAACCTGGAAACAACCTAAATGTCCCTCAACTGAAGAATGGATAAGGAAAGTGTGATATTTACACAATGGACTACTACACAGCAGAAAAAATAACAACATCTTAAATTTTGCAGGAAAATGGATGGAGCATTTTTTGAATGAGGTAACCCAGACACAGAAAGATTATTAATACATGTACTCACTCATAGGTGGTTTTTAAACATAAAGCAAAGAAAACCAGCCTACAAACCACAATCCCAGAGAACTTAGACAACAATGAGGACACCAAGGGAGACTTACATAGATCTAATCTACCTGAGAAGTAGAAAATGACAAGATCTCCTGAGTAAATTGCAGGGAGGATTGAAGGGGGAGGGAAGCAGCAGGGAAGGGAGCAGAGAAAAATGTAGAGCTCAATAAAAATCAATAAAAATAAATAAATAAATGTTCTAACAAACAAAAAAGATATTTGTTTATAAATGCTGCTGAATTAATCCAAGATAGGTATTTTGAAAATATCTTGAGTTCAAAATTGAAGTAAAAAGATATGTTACTTTGGAGAAGAGGTTTTGCTTTTGTTTCCACAGAAAATGAGAAGCTGTGGTTTCATTCTGGGTTAAGAAAGTCAGGTTTGATCAAGGAAGAGCACCCAAAAAATCTCCAATAGGAACAGATGGCCCAGATGTCTAAGTTCTACATCCAAAACAGATTCAAGATGCTCTATGAGATGATGAAGTCTCACAGGATACTCTAGTCATGATTTGATCATAATTCTAAATTTTCTTCTCCATAAGATTATCAGCACCCCCAATCAGCAGAAAGTAGTCTGGAAAACTGTGCCCACATTCCCCCAAAATGGACTGTGGTTATTTTCCTTTGTTGAGAATGTTGGTTACAAGTTGTTATGGATAATGACCAAGAGAAAAGCTCAACAAAGGATATTAGAATCAGAGTTCTTTTTCCTTAAAAAGTAAAGGGGAAGGGAGAAGTACTGGGGGGACATTGGTTTGTGCCCTGTCAATTGTATTTTAATAAAACACTGATTGGCCAGTAGCCAGGCAGGAAGTATAGGCGGGGCAACCAGACAGGAAGTAGAAGCAGGTCAATGAGAACAGGAAGATTCTTGGAAGAAGGAAGTCCTAATCTGCAGTTGTGACCCAGCCACAGAAGAAGTAATATGTGACTGCTTTGCTGAATAAGGTACTGAGCCATGTGGCTAGCATATACAAGAATAATGGGCTAATATAAGTTATCAGAGTTAATAAGAAACCTGAGGTAATGGGTCAATCAGTTTATAACAAAAAAAAAAACCTTTCTTAAAAAAAATAAGATGAAGCTAATAAAGAAAGATATCTATGTCTTCCTCTGACTTCCACATGGGGCTTAACATCTGAACACACACATACAAACTT
>NW_026068088.1:2907578-2920197 GCF_014885135.2 Alexandromys fortis
CAACCCTAAGATGGCTCCCTTAATTAGGATATATATTTCTCTGCTCCCGTGTCCACCCTTCCTTTATCCCAACCATCCCATTCCCCCAAGCTCCCCCCAATCTCCCCTTCTCACGTTTCTCACCCCATTTTCCCTTGGCCCCATGCCACCTCATCCCAAGTTCCCTGTTTTTGACCATCAATCTAAGACAAGCTGCATTCTTATCAATTGGATCAGTCCATGTTCAGCTTTTAGCAATTCTAGGGCTCATATGTTGTAGTCAGCAGTTGATGCCTGGACACGTCTGTCAGCCAAATGGAACCCTGCTAGAACAAATATAGTCAGAGATAAACATGAAAATTTAGGAATTTAAAGGAAAAATTGTAACTGAAATTTTTAGAGAAGGGGCAAATTCTCAAGACAGGAGAGGGAGAGAAATATCCTTAGGAACAGACAGGAAACTTTAGCTTGTACTTACCTGGAGTCCTTTTAATCTGTGAGAGATGGATTTAAGTCTCAGGACTTTTTTTTGGTTCTCTGAAGCTTGTATGAATTTTTAAGTTTTAGACATATCAACATCTCCTTGTTTATAATCTGTACTGATGTTTACATTGCAGAAATGGCAGTATACTTATGTCAGAAATGAATCTGGTTGAAAATGTTAACATTTTTTTACCCAGAAAGCTGTGACTGATGTTTTTTTGCACAATGAAAAGCATCTTTGAGTGCTCTGCAGAACTCGATTAATAGCTTATCAGAATTTTGTCAATTAATGTTAAGACTATGAAATTTTTGGAGTCCTAAATATAACAGTAGCATAATGAGAGAAATCTGAAACATGTTATTTTTAACCATCTCTAACTTTTTTAACATTTAATCTTTTTTATCCTCAGACCTTTATAACTTGAATTTACATACATCTCAAGTCCCCTTTTTTGTACTCTGAAGCATTTTTATTTACATACCTTTTTTTGTATATTTTAAAACACTTTTTTAGACCCTCAAACTCTTTTAGATTTTTTTAAGCTTTTCATCATAAAACAACTTTTATTTACTTTACCAGTAGGTACAGGTCACTGACCACCGAGAACAGTCACTGTAAAGTTCTTTTAAACAAAGGCGTGATAAGAAGTTATACTGAAATCTGTTTTGTTTTTTCTCTTTTTTCTCTCTCTCTGTCTCTTTGTTTTTCTCTCTATCTCTCTGTTTCTCTCACTGTCTCTCTCTCTCTCCCTCTGTCTTTTTCTCTGTCTCTCTCTGTCATTCCCTCTTTCTGTCTCTATCTTTCTGTTTCTCGCTCCCTTTGTCTCTCTCTGTCTCTTTGTATCTTCCTCTTTCTCTCTGTTTTTTTTCTTTCTCTCTTTGAGTCTGGTAGCAAGGTGAACTGTGTCTAGACTTTGTATTGTCTCAAAGAGAGTGAGACCTGTGACCTGAATCTTATAGAGCTGAGAAGACAGTTGAAGCCTTGGTTGTTGCTTTTAAGCTGGCAAAGCTATTAGTCATCAAACAGCATCAGAGTTCTGAGAGGAATAAATTTTACCTGTGGTATCGATTTTAAAAAAATGACAGAGACTTACTTGCTGGCTGCCTAGACAGCTATCCCGGGGTCCTCCATGGTCGTTCAGGGCAGATGATAGGGTAACATCCATATTTAGGCTAGCAAGGTCTTAGAACATCCCATAGGCTTCTGTGGAGTAAGGACTCATGGGAGGACCAGCCTACCTTTTGCCTTAGACAACTGGAGGCAGTCAGTTTCCCAGTGTCCTGTTTTCTCCACTCTCTGAAGACAGTCTTTGCAGTAGTTGAGGTGAAGGGCAGGTTTTCCCAGTGGCTAGTCCACCTTTGAGCCAGTTTTGAGTAGATCTTCTTCTGTGCCATCTGTCTTCTTTGGAGGAAATAGAGGAGCTGTCTGGAGCTGGCATGTCTCTCTATTATAAAAAACTTTTTAGTAAAACATTTAAATGCCATTTTCTGCAGATCTCTGAGTATTTGAGGACTGTCATTAGTTATATCTGAGCAGACAACCCTTGCCACCAGCTATTTGCCCTAAACACACAGGGGACTAGGTAAGGCTTATTTATCTCTGTAATTAATCATATCAGTACTTAGCATGACTATGACCAATGGCTTGTCATTTATAAGTTGACTCTTACTTTGTATTTTAATACCTGCCTATAACATGTTAGCAGCTTTTATAAGTTTATGACTTTACATTTTTGTCAGATTTAGTCAAGAATAATGATTTTGAATGGAAGCTTTTTTAGTATCAGAATTAAACCTTTTAATCATAGCTGATGAGTTTAGTAAAGAAATTGGATAACCATTCTTTGGGTAAAAGCAGAACAAGTTTATATCACATTGAGACTGTCTCCTGAGAAGGCAAGGAAAAGCGATTATATCAGACACAATAATCAGAACATTTAGAGATAAAATTTAAGCTTGGGCAATCAATAAGGGCTGCAGCCAGTACACATTGAACATGGTTAATTCATATATTAGAAATAAACAGTTAGTGTTCATGTTTATGCATTTAAACCAGTTAAAACTTTTTTACTTTTTTTTAACTGAATTTTTAGGCAGGGAGAGAGGCTGCAGGCCATTTGTACTTTCCTGATGGGTCCGTTTCTGCAGCTGCTCCACTCTGTTTTTTTTTCCCTCTGTGCCGCTTTGGAGCAGGAGTCATTTTGTGAGACCAAAACCATTTATCATCAGGGAGAAGCTGCTGACAGTGGCCATCCTCGGTACCTGGTCTTGCAGTTGTCTCTGCTCCTCTCTGTCCTCCTGACTCCTCCTTGGCATTTGGCCTGGAACTGCAGTACCTTTAGGGAAGGGGAGTTTTTTCTCCCTGGCTGTCAGCAGTGCTAGCTCAGACAGGAGCCTGCCAAAGCCTGGACTCCCCAGGCAGAAAGGGGCAGGGAAGGCGGACAAAATCTACTGTTAGATTCCTGAAACCCTGGAAGTGAGAGAATAGGATCCGAAAGGGCCTGAGGCTCAGAGGAATCTCCAGGTATAAGGACTGATAATGCTTTAAGTCTCATTGTAGGGCTTTGTCAAAGGTAGTTGAGAAATTTTTGAATCCTTGTGGCAGGCAAGTCCAGGTGAGCTGACCACTGAAGCCCCGGTGTTGGTTGTGCCATTTGAAAGCAAAAGTGGCTGCTGACTCTTGGCTTCAAGAGTTAGAATGAAGAAGGTGTCCTTAACATCTAGAACTGAAAACACTTGAAGCTCCTGGGAGAGGGAGTTCAGGAAATTATAGGGGTTGAGAATTGTAACATGAATATCCTTAACCAATTTGTTAATCTCCCTAAGATTTTGCATAGGTGGAAAGTCATTGGTCCCTGGCTTTTTAACTGGTAGAAGTATGGTGTTCTACAGAGACTGGCAAGGCACCAGGATTCCATGCTCCAGGAACTGATTAATATATTTAGTAATGCCCAACTTGGCCTCTGGGGTCTTGGGAAACTGCCTCACCCTCACCTGTTGGGCACTGGCTTTTAAAGTGACTACAACTGGGAGCTCCTGAATTGCTAGTCCTGGTGGATTAGTTTCTGCCCACACTCCTGGGATGGAGCACTAGAGTTCAGCCATTAGAGGAGATACCTCTAGAGTGAGAGTCTTTTAGAAGAGCCTGTATTCTTTCAGATCTAGACATAAGGTATAGACTTTGGGCTGTGGGGAGATTGTCACCCCCTTCCCAGTGAAATAAATTTGGGCTTCTATCTTAGCCAACAAGTCTCTTTCCAGGAGGGAGTAAGGCATTCAAGGATAACTATGAAGGAATGCGTAACTTTTTTTCTTCCCAATCTCATAGTCTGTTTTGTGGTCCATGGTTGCAGAGCCATCCTTGTATCCCCTTGAACCCATGTTTGTTTGTCTGACAGAGGCTCCACTGGGGTTTTAAACACTAAATGGTGAGGACCAGTGTCCACTAGGAAATCCACAGGTTGCCCCTCCACTTTTAGAGTTACTCAAGGTTCAAGGAGAAGTTTCAAACCCTGTCCTTTTCAATCATCTGGATTCGCTAATCCCAGGACTTTTTGTCCCCTCTTCCTTTGTGGGCATTCCTGCCACACCAACTCCAGTGTCATCTGTGTGACATAGCATACATCATTATGCTGAATGGGAGCTACGTGTCCTATGGGACGAGGCTTCCTGGAGGTCAATGGCAGATGGCCCGGTATTGGCCACTGCTGAGGCATAGACAGGTTTCTTGATTAGCTGGCTATGCGAATGTGGGCTTTACACAATCTCTTTTAATAATGATATTCTATATATCTACAAGACAAGGATTATCTCTTCAGAAACAGCTCTGGGATAAGGAAGCACAGTATGGGAATGTACAAGACTACAGCAGAACCTTTGTCATACACGGGGTGTATGATGAGCAAGGGAATAGATGGTTTAATGTTGGTGGACAAATAGTGTTATGTTATACTCTGAATTTTATGCTAGATCCCAACCCCCATGGTGTCTACTGCATAAGAAGATACAAAAAAGTATATTTCAGCAGGTACAGAGAGCTGTTAGTCATATTTGTTCACTAGATGAGATAAAGAAAGGGTTAAAAGAGGAAGGGCCATGATAGCGATAATGAGACAGAAACTTTCTATTCATAAGATGAAACAACATTCCCAAGGACAAGATTTCCTCTTCTAAGGATGTTTTATGTCTAACACCAGTCCCTGATAATATGCTTTTCTTATAAAGCACTGATGTGACTAAAACAGGCTTTTATACTGTGCCAAAGAATGACACATGACCTTCTGATTTGTTCTTTGAATACTATATAATGAAAACATGAATTCAGTAAAATTGCAGCAGATTCCAACCACTCTCTTGTGTGTTGTGTCTGTCTGTTGGTGACCTCATGCCTTCCTGTGTACCAAGACCCTGCTTCTCCCACAGTCTGAGTGGCTCCCCTGAGCCGGTCCGTGGCACATTCCATTTTACAATGGCCCCTTTCTTTGCAATAAGCACATTAATCCTTTCTTAAGGAGTAGTGCCCATTGGCTATTTGAGACAATCTGCATTCCCTCTGCCCATCAGACCCCCAGCTCTTATCTGCCAGTAAGACTTTTGCCAGTCCCAAACTTGCTTATCCTCAGGTGTTTCTCTGTTGTTATAAACCTTAGTGGTAATAGCAATCAATTTAGTCAGATTTTTACCTTTAAGTCCTTTGAGTTGCTGAAGCTTCCTTTTAGTATCTGGGACTGCTCAGTTGACAAAAGCCAGGTTGACTGCCATATGGTTCTCAGGAGCCTTAGACAGTTTGGTGGGCAGTCTAGCAGGTACTCAGAGACCATCTCATTAATGACTGCCTCATCATTAGCGAGTTGACCATCTCATCCTGGAACCTGCTTACAGCATTTTTGCTGAATTTTATCTCTTTCTTTAGTTTAGTGGTGAGCATTATTTGGAGCAATTGCTGGCAATTCACCTCCACCCCAGGTCAGGGAATGTGTAAACAGGACAGTATCTAGGAGATATATTAGCACTTGGGGTTTCTCAATAAAGAAAAGAGTCGGAAGTTTCCAGTTGTACAGATCATTAGTTGAAAGAGGAAAAAAAAAAAAAACTAGGCAGGGGCTGCCATCTCCATCAGGAGGTCCCACAGTGTAGAGAGGGGGGAGCAGGAGAAACCACCACCAACCACCCACCACCTGTGGCTTCCCTGAAGGGGTGCAAAATGGGCTCAGCTCTGAAGTAGGAAGTTGGGGAGGAAGAAGGGAGGGAGAAGTGCTCTGCAAGGGAGCAGAAGGTCCTGAGTAGCTTCAGCTTCACACAGGCTGCAGATGTTGCAGCAACCTCCCTGAAATCCTGGAAAAGAGAAAGGGCAAAGTCCAGGGGAGACTTTAGGTTTGGAAGAAGCTTTTCCCATAGTGAAAATTACTTCACACACAACCACAACGAGAAGACGAATTTTAGTCTGTGAAGTTGGATGTTGCTGCAGTCCCAGCCTGGTGCTGAAGTCCCAGGTTGGTGGAAACTTGTAACTGTGACTTGGCACCGGTGTTTGAGGTTTCTGTGCTTATAAACCCTGCTGCCCTGCTCAGGGCTGCCAGGAGGATCAAGGTAGCCTGATCGGTCAGCGACCCCACTCATGTACTGATTTACTAACGACTGTGCTGTTTCACTGCCCATAGGCGTTGTCTTTCCTTCCTCATGGTGCACAATGCACACAGAGTCCATCCAATAGGACATTGAGAGGAGAGCATGAGCTGTCATTAGCATCCAATCCTGCTCTGTTCCTTAACTGTGGGTGCAGTGTGACAGCCATCTTGAATCTTGACGCCATCCCGGACTCCTGCTTCTGTGACTTCTGCACTGTGATAGACACAACCTGGCACTGTGACAAAACAACCCTTCTCCCTCCAGCTGCTTTTGTCAGGTGTCTCAGCAGAGCAACAGGAAAAGTAACAAAGGCAGCAGCGACCACCTGGGGAATTAGAGAGCCTATGTCACTCCTAGTTTGGAGATGCTCTATTAGAGACTGCTGTACCAGCAGACTGACACTGGATTACACTAAGGGGTCACCCAGAGTGGAAAGGCCCAGTGTTGATGGAAACTTCAACTATAAATATTACTTTTATTGTGACTGTAAGAAGGAGCCAAACTGTAGCCATTTTGAATAAGACTTCCATCTTGAAAAGTAGGATGAAGCAAAGTTAAAGTTCCCAAGACCTCCCCAGGTAACTGACATCCTGGTTGGCAGGTTGAGACCTGTATGGTGGGCAAGTCTCCCTGCCACAGTTGGGTAAACTGGACAAGACCAGTGCACCGCAGGAACTCTTCCTAGGAAAGTTTCTTATCCCTGAACCTTGACTGGGGAACAGTGTAACCATGACTTGGTGCAGATGTTTGCAGATTTTCTGCTTAAATACTTGCTGGAAGGAACCTTCAAGGACACAGTCAGCCACTGAGTCTGTACTGTTGTTCCCGAGCGGTTGATTTGTGATGCCCAATTCAATAAAGAACTTGCTTTGTGTGGACTCTTGAGCCTGCTTGGGCTGTTTTGGACTTTTGAATCTACAACATGACTTTATTTCTTAGAAGCTGATAGTGTGAGAAAAACGAGAAACCGCTTGCCCAGCTCTGGAACTCTAACTTCTGGGAAAGGGGTTGCTGGTTTTCTTTGTGGTTTGGGTTAGCCAGGGACAAAGTCAGGGGGAGTTGGCACTCTAACCTACCCAGGTGTGTCCTCTGCACCAGGGGCCAACACTGTTTGGGTGAGCAAGCACCATCTGCAGTCAGAATGCTGAAAACTGGAGGACACCTGGGTACTCTATTAAAAAATAGGTCTTCAGCTCTATTGAAGACCACGAAAACAAAACAAAACACAAAACAGTAAATGCTCCTCTGTGGGTCTCTGTCCTTCTCTACACTGTTTCAATTCTTTGTTGGGATTAAGTAACAATGTACGAGGTCTGTCTTTCTCCAAAGCGTCTCTGAACTTGAGGACCCTGAGATAGAACTTTTTCTTCTACTGCTGACTGCTTTAGTGCAACCTCAGGTACCCAGTTATACAAAAATGTCTATATAAACCAAGCACTTACTGAGAATAACTCATAAAGAAAGTTATTTTAAGACAGTTCTTGAGTTCACATATGCTTTTATCATTTACTAAAATTGGAAGCAAATTTGCATATCGCAACAAAACTGTTTTTTATTTTTTTACATAAAGAATTAAATCTTGCTGAATATTTGCTACTGCAGGACATGGAACCTTTTTCATTTTTTCCAGACTTAATGAACATTTTTCTTTTGCTGCTGTCGATGCTGAGAGCCCTACTTCGAATTAAGTACACAATATAAAATGGCAGACACATGTTGAGGATCATTTCAGAAGTAGTAGGAGATTATGTCTTAATTTCCAAGATGAAATTTATTGAAAGACTTTTATTATATTTATTTTTATTTTATAGTGAGTGTTTTGCCTACATGAGTGTCAGGGTATCACATGTGTATGAAGAGACCTCAGAAGCCAGAGAGTTTATTAGATTTCCTGGAACTGAGTTACAGGGGCTTGTGAGCTGCCATGCAGGTGCTAGATTCTGATCTGGGTCCTTTGGAAGAGCAGCCAGTTCTCTTAACTGTGGTGCCTTCTCTCCAACTCCCGACACAGCAATTTTTAGAACCAAGCATTCTAACATGATTCAACCCAAAGACAGAATAATTTGATAATTACACGCTGAAGAACGACAACAGGAACACATTAAAAGTCTGTTTTCTATTACTGAGACATGTTTCTGTAAGACAAAAACTTTGTGTACAATAAAAACTAATCCATATCATACCACAGTCTCTCATTTCATGTGCGCGTTTTAGAGTGTTCACTGGTGTCCTCTGGTGTGAGGGCCTCCTCTGCAAAGTGCACATGTGTGCTCAGAACAAGGCTGCAGTGATATTAGGAGACAACACAGGCAAAGCTGGGCCACAAGCAAGGATGTGTTATACAGCTGATTTTGAATTAGTTTTTGGTCATTGTGCTTTCAGAAACATTTTGGTGTTACCAAGATCTTCACAAGCTTCACACAGAGTTGTGTGACCTGTCGGATTATAATCCACAGAGAAATGGGAGCCATCAGTAGAAAATGCCTAGATCTTCCTTCAAGTCCCTGCAAGGGCCCACAGAGGGCCAACACACCCTAGCTCTGGAGTGGCAAAGCCTCTAACTGTCTCACACATCCGCTCACTGCATGTTGAGGACACACAGTTCCCAGCTCTTCTCACCCCTGTCCCAGTCAGCCCTCTTCACTCCTGCGCTAGGATCCAGTCTCTTGCCCCACTCCAGGCTGAACTTTTCATATCCTTCAGCAAATGCTGCCTTCAGTGGCAGCTTAGAGCCCACATTTCCTCCAGGCTTCTCTGGAGTGTGCAGGTCGGCAGCCTTCTTTCTCCTGAGTCCACTCCAGCACCATGAGCAGCCCTAGTGATTCTGTGCATGTGAGTCACCTCCCAGAGTCTCCCCTCCCCCAGTCCTCTAAGGTCCTTTCTCAATAGTCCTTAGGCTTCAGGTGCCATGTCACCTGCCCATAAGCTCTTCTGTCCTTCCCTTAATTAGGCTGGGAGCCACTGCTCTCCTGCTCCAGCAACACCAGTTTACTGTCTTCTCTCCTGTGTCCCCACATCTGTGTCCCTTAGTTGCACACATGATCGGTGCTTAGCTCACATTCCTCAAAACTGGGAGTTTGTAGACACAGTGTTCACGAATGAGAAAACAGAATTCAGAAGCAGGAAAAAGGCAGATCAAATTCTGATGGGTGGTCCCCAAGTGAGCAGGGAGCATCCCGAGAGGATCATTTGTGAGCCCCTTTTCTTCTGTCATACAATGTGGATTTCAGGTATACTGAAGTTATCCTAGGGATGGAGCAAAGCTCAGCTGTGGCTGGGGTGAAGTGCAGGCTGAGCCCAGCTAGAGAGATGCTAAGCAAAGTGCACTGGAGACCAGAGTCCATGGGACTGGCAGCTCCCTGGGATTGACTCACTTCTGTTGAGGGAGGGAGAAGAAAGAAGGGGACTGGGAGTGCCCGGGGTCCTTGGGTGTGTGTGGGGCGGGGAGGGGTGGGGTTTGCAGGGACAGCTAGGTGAAAATAGAAAGCAAAAGAGAAGTTAACTCAAAGTGAACTCTGAGCTCCTTAGGGCGACCTGGCAGTTGCGATTTCTCTGGCCTGCCAGGATGGCAGTGTCTGGACCCTTCCCGCTGCTGGTCGAGGGGTCTTGGGGCCCCAATCCCCAGAAGACCTTAATCAACAAGTTGCAGATGTACTTCCAGAGCCCGAAGAAGTCAGGTGGAGGGGAGTGTGAGGTCGTTTTGCAGCCAGGGAAACCGGCTAGCTTCCTGGTGCTTTTCTCCCTGGAGGATGGTGAGGGGCAAAAAGGTCTCACAGTGCGGGGGGGGGGGATTCAGGACTATAGGTGGCAGGCCAAGAACTAGGCTGCAGTGTCATGGGAGCTGGAGATCCTGGGGGCCAAATCTGAGTGGCAAGCACATCCAGGAATGGTGGTTCCCCTTGCTCTTCCAGGAGCTTCCTGGTGTTGTGAACCTTCCGGGGCTTCCCTTTTTCTTTCTACCTTCTTTCCTTCACACGTTCCTTCCTTCCTTCCTTCCTTCCTTCCTTCCTTCCTTCCTTCCTTCCTTCCTTCCTTCCTTTTTTCCTTCCTCCCTCCCTCTCTTTCTCCCACCTTCCTTCATTCTTCCTTTCTCGTTCTGGCTTCCTCTCTTTGCTTCTTTCTTTCATGTCTCCCACTCTCCCTCCGTCCTTCCCTCCCTTCTTCCTTCCTTAACTTTCCTGTTTTTATTATGCAAGTGGTACAGTTAAAGAATTAAGAATCTTGAAGAATTGTGGATCATCTAGCACCATGGGGTTCTAGCTAGGGAGAGGTGTCTTTGGGAGGTGAGCTTGAGGAGGGAAAAATCCCAGGAGCTCTTGTGGCAGAGCCTAGACAAAGTTTCAGCTTTGTCCTTCTGCCCCAGAGTGGCCTCAGGTGGCTGTGATCTTTGAGCCTGGGTGGGGATGGAAGTGGGGTGAGGGTTCCCTCATTTCTGAAAGGCTCCAGAACAGATGAGCAGTTGAATGTTCCCCACTCCTGTCTGAAATCTGCAAGGGAGGCCCAGCCTTGTTTGCTTGCTCAGGCGAATGATTGGAAGCCCCAGACCTGTGGCTTCCCACCTGAGATTTTGTAGACCAGGGTCATCCTCAGAATGCAGACAATTCCTCCTTCTCCTTGAGTTTGGAGAAACATTTGGGGCAGAGGAGGGGCAAAGAGGCCTAGGAAGCCAGGCTGTAGGCAAGATAACAGCCCAACAGGGATCCAAGAAGAAAAAAGTAAAGAGAGAGTGGTGTAGAGGGTGTAGACACAGGTTTTCAGAAAGCCTGGACAGGAATCATATTGTCCTAGGTTTGATTTCACCAGTGATTGACCCCAGCACTTGAGAGACAGAGGCAGGCAGGTCTCTCTGTGTTTAAGTCCAGCCTGGTCTACAGAGTAAGTTCTAAGCGTTAGTAGACATAGTAGCCTTGTCTCAACAAAGCAGCACAAACAAATAAACAACACCACTCCAGTAATTTTAGTGGCAGGGATGACTCACTGGGTTAGATAGTTTGCTATGTAAATGTTAGGACTGGAGTTTGAATCTCCAAACCCTTGTAAACAGCTGGGCATGGCTACATGTACCTGGTGTAGAGAGAAGGAATGGGCAGATCATATCAAGCCTAGCCAAAGGGCAAACTTCAGATTCAGTGAGATTGCATGTTTCCAGGTAGGAAGGCAGAGAGCAATGCAGGAACTTACCCAGTGTCCTGCTGTGGCCTCCACGTGACCAGGGGTGTGCACTGCTCCATATGCCCACACATCTACAACATGAATAATGCACACACAGTGACATTCACATCCCTGTGCTAAGTTCTCCTTCTTTTATAAGGGTTTGCTGCTTAGGGAGATGGGCTGAGCTGCTGGCTCATAATGGTGAATTTGTAGAAATCATGAACTAATTATGTAAGTAAAGATTGCTTCCAATTTGGCTTAAAATCTTTGTTCTCTTTTCAACGTTTCAGTTCGGCAGAATGTTCTGAAGAAAGGGAACCATGAGTTAGTGTGGCCAGGAAAAGGGACATTCAAGTTAACTGTCCGGTTGCCCGAAGACCCAGATGAAGCCTCAGTCTCTAAGGAGGCAGTTCTAGATAAGGTAAGGACACGAGACATTATTACAAGGTGTGCGGGATTCTCTATGATGAATATGGTGGAGATGAGCTGGGTGGGGTGGTGCATACCTTTAATCCCAGCACTCGGAAGGGAAAGGTGGGAAGATCTTTATGAGTTCAAGGCTACCCTGATCTACATAGTGAGTCCAGACCAGCCAAGGCTACATAGTGAGACCATGTCTCAAAAAGAAAAATGGTTGATGAGGGCCTAAGTCACAGTAGCCTGAAAATGGCAGCTTGGGACTATGGAGGGAGCAAGGACTGTAAACAATGGAGAGGCAGTCATTTTTGTTACTTTTGGAAGAGTCAAGACTGGGGGGGGGGTTAATAGTAATATATTTGGGGTGTCAAAGTTGTATCCATTGGTCTTGGTGTCTTTATACCCAGAAGCCTGCTGTTCTGTTTCCATCATCTTGAGGCCAGCAGTGTACCCGGCGTGTGCTGTTCCCTCAGCTGTGAAGAAGATTGTCAGGGACCTCTCTGAAGCATGTGCACCGTGTTCATGCAGTAAACATGAAGTGCCAAGTCAGGCAAACCATGGGCTAAACTGCCTTAATGGACAGTTCTGTGTGTGTCTCATTTTATCAGTGATTATTGTGACCAGCAAGAAGACACGCTGTGACATGTAGCCTCTGATCCATTCCCTAGCCCAGTATCCAAATGTGTCATTATCATTTCAAATAATTTACATCTCCAGTCTGGCCCAAGAGGTATTTTATTTATATATGAAATGATTCATAGTTGTTGAGCGGTGCTGGCACATGACTTTAATCCCAGCAATAAGGAGGCAGAGGCAGTTGAATCTTTGTGAGTTCAAGGCCAGCCTGGTCTACAGAGTGAGCTCCAGGACAACCACAACAGTTACATAGAGAAACCCTGTCTCAAAAAAAAAAAAAAAAAAAAAAAAAAAAAAAAAAAAAAAAAAAAAGCCAAAAAAA
>NW_026068088.1:2920578-2922335 GCF_014885135.2 Alexandromys fortis
GGCTCCCTTCAGAGGAACAGGACTTTTTTTTTTTTTTTCTGCCGAGAGACATCTACAGCTGAGAAGAGGAGAAAACTGAGAGATGGAGATGGACACTTGTGCTTTGGTGGACAGTAATAGCAAGGACAGGACTTGTAGTGGATGCTTGCTGTGTGCCTCTCTGGGTAGCAGTGCTCTGTGAGCACTGGGTATATCTTAGATGGACCCCAGCTTCCCAGCACAGGCTCTTCCATCCTCAACTGCACAGGAAACAGCCAGCATTGGGGCTAGGGTCAGGTCTCCTGCTGTGCTGGTGGGTGGGTCCTGCTCAAGACTTAAATGAAGGAGCAGCTAATAATACCTGTGTAAAGGGCACCAAACAATGAATGAGGTGAGCAAGAACAATGAAGAGATGCAGACACCGCATTTAGGGGAGAGGAATTCTTTCCCTGCATAACTCTGCCTTCCGGCCTGGAGACAGGGTCTCTCACTGAACCTAAGTTTGCCCCTTTGGCTAGGCTTGCTGGCCAGGGATTCTTGGGATCTGCCCATTTCTGCTCTCCACACTGGACACATGTAGCCATGCCCTGCTGTTTACAAGGGGGCTGGAGATTCAAGCTCCAGCCCTCACACTTACACAGCAAGCTGTCTAACCCAGGGAGTCATTCCTCACTGATGCTGCTACAGTGTAATCCTTAAACTGTTACTTTGTTAGCATGAGTATGTACACAGCTTCCTATACCTTTGCTCCTCCAGGGAGGCCAACAGTAGTTCTCTAACGCAGTGGTCACCTGATGAGCCTCAGCTGTCTGCCGTGTGCCACAGCACAGAGATGAAGATGCTACCCTAACTGTAGAAGCTTGGTTCTGTAATCACAGTTGAGTCCTCGAGAGACACATATGAGGGAGGATGCCCCTTCCTTAGAAAGATAGAGCAGGAAACGTAATAAAATTGAATTAGTGATAACGACAATAAAATAAAACAAAAACTAATGCTACTTTTGGTTTTTAATTCACTAACAACAAGAGCAACAAAAAACCCATGGTATTACATTTTTGGTTTTTGTTTTGTTTTGTTTTTGAACTCCCTCTGTAGACCAGGCTGGCCTCGAACTCACAGAGATTTGCCTGTTACAGCCTTCATGTAGCATCACGCCCAGCTACAGTTTAGTTTTTAATTCATTGAAGGAAAAGCGCTACTTTCTGAGTTTTCATTTTAGCAGAGTTAGCCAAGATATGGGAAAGGGAGGAGGGTTGCCTCCAGATAATGTACTTAATTGAACCATGATTTAATACTTTACACCTTTCAGCCGGGCGATGGTGGCGCACGCCTTTAATCCCAGCACTCAGGAGGCAGAGGCAGGCGGATCTCTGTGAGTTCGAGACCAGCCTGGTCTACAGAGCTAGTTCCAGGACAGGCTCCAAAGCCACAGAGAAACCCTGTCTCAAAAAAAAAAATACTTTACACCTTTCATTGTCATTTCCAATTTCCTCAGATGATTTGGATACAGCACATTCTCCCAGCAACAGAACAGAAGATGTCCCCAAAGAATGTGAAACTGTTCCCTCCATGGTGGCATTTGAAAACCTGCCTGAGAAGGTGACTGACATAGTGCTGACCTTCCTGGTGGAGAATATAAGCGGCTTCCCCAGTGACGACTTTAAGGTGGAAGTGATCCGAGATTTTGGCGTTGCCGTGGTTACCTTTCAGAAGCCTATAGGTGAGCCCCAGGCCCAGGGAGGCCCTGCATCCCCAGGCTTCTGTCCACCACACCCCAG
>NW_026068088.1:2923846-2931826 GCF_014885135.2 Alexandromys fortis
GAGAGAGAGAGAGAGACAGAGAGAGAGAGAGAGAGAGAGAGAGAGAGAGAGAGAGAGAGAGAGAGACAGAGACAGAGAGAGACAGAGAGAGACAGAGAGAGACAGAGAGAGACAAAGACAGATAGACAGAGACACAGAGAGAGACAGACAGACAGAGATAAAGAGAGAGAGAGAGAAGCCAGGGTCATCTTGTCCCCTACCTCCCCCATCAATGACTGGGACATTTCCCACAGGCCTCACTTGTTAAAGGATCCACTACTTCCCAAAGCACTTGGGTGAGGACTAAGACTTTAACACATGGGCCTCAGGACAGTTTCCTTCTAAACTATGGCCACTGTTGTGGGCCAGGCACTGGTCTATGGGCTGAGGCATAAAGATGACTAAAGTTATTGCTCCCTCTCTAGAGGAACTCAGTCTGGTAGGAGGAGGGAGGCGTGTGTGTCAATGAATAATGGAGAAGAAAGAGAGTCTGTCTCCCAGGTGTAGTAACCTGAGAGGGGTGGGAGACAGGACCGTGCATAGTTGTCCCCTCCTGAGTGTGTCCTCCAGCAGTGTCACCTGACCATCTCCACAGGACACCAGGCTTGTTCATACTGGCACTGCTCCCTCCTCTTATCTGTTTGGCAACCCCTGCTTTAGTGTTCAAATTAGAGACATATATAGTCCTTATGCGCTCTGAGTCTCAGTCCCCATTTCATCTGGTCCTGATTGGAGCTCCAAAAGGCAATTCAACTGTGCTCAATACCCATATCTTCCCAGTGATACACGAGCAAGGAATCTCTCAGATCCCAGCACAATGATTGGCACAGGACAGACCTATCACTTAAGCTGATAATTTAGAAGGGATAATTAGGCTGAGTCCTGAAGATAAATAGGACCAACTGAAAAAATAGAGGAGGGAGGGCTGTAGACATAGACCTATTTTAGTAGCCTGGTTTCATTGATACTTATCATCACAATAATACAAAAATACCTCTGTCTCCAATATTGGAGATGAATATTGCAAACTGGGCATTTCAGACGCAGGCATTGCAGATGCAGGCATTGTAGATAAAGGCAGTTGTATATACAAGTACAACAGGAACTTCAGAAACATGGTTTTCGTTGTTGTTGGCTTTTTCTTTTTTGGTTTCAGTTTTTTGAGACAGAGTTTTTTTTGTGTATCCTTGGCAGTACTGAAACTAGCTCTGTAGACCAGGTTGCCCTTAAACTCACAGAGATTGCTTGTCTCTGCCTCTGAAGTGCTGGGGTTAAAGGCATGATCACCAACACCTGATTCGTGAGTAGTTTTTCATGGAAACAAAAAAATAAAACTGAAAGTGCTACTTGGATGTGTGTTTGAAGCCAGTAGCCTGGCTGTGGATGTGGGCTCCTACCTCCTTCCATAGTGGGCATCAAGGGTCTTGAGAAAATAAGGAGAGGGGTGTCATTGTGAGGAGTGCATTCAAGAGGGTTAGCCATGGCAAAAGACAGCTCAGTAGCAGAAAATACAATTAGCTAGTTCCCCCATCTGGGTTTTTAGCAAAGACATTTCTTTCATACAATATAGAGATGTCATCAAATTTTTCTCAGTTGCCGGGCGGTGGTGGCGCACGCCTTTAATCCCAGCACTCGGGAGGCAGAGGCAGGCGGATCTCTGTGAGTTTGAGGCCAGCCTGGTCTACAAGAGCTAGTGCCAGGACAGGCTCCAAAGCCACAGAGAAACCCTGTCTCGAAAAACCAAAAAAATTTTTTTTTTCTCATTTTGTTTTTGTATTGTAGATACCAAAAAATTTATTAGCGATTGTATCGGTCACCATTGGAACCAACAGCTGCAACTTGCCCCGAGACTTCTGGAAACAACAAAAGTAGTTAGGGTGGAAAACCTGCCTCCTGGGGTAGATGACTACCAGCTACAGCTCTACTTCGAAAACCCTTTCAACGGGGGCGGAAGAGTCACCCAGGTCGAGTGTTTCCCAGAAGAGAGCTCGGCGCTGGTTGAGTTTTCAGACAGCAAAGGTAATGTGTCTTGGCCTGCCCCCCCCCCAGGAAGACCTGGATGGCTGGCCATTTCAGTCATTCCTTAATCTGTCAGAAATGGCACCAATCTCTCATTCATCTGGATTTGGTGCAGAACGAGGGCAGCAAGGCAGGCTCTGGAGAAGCAGCACAAGCTCATGAGAGACAAGGGAGAGTCTCTGACGAGTCCGGCCTGTGACTGAAGGTCGCCAATCTAGGAATGTTGACAGGTCATACTCACTGCCATAGATCTGTGTTTTATGTCCCTGCATTGATTCTCTAATCAACAGGTTTAGGGAGAGATGGACTCAGAAGCGGGTAGAGTTCTAGAAAGCGTTCCTGTTCCCCCTGTGCTGTCCCTGTGCTGAGACGGGATAATGGAGATTTCTCATAACCTGGGGAGGAGATGGAAGTCCTGTTGTTGATGACATCATCAGTGGTTCTTGAGTCAGACAGACTTGAGTTACAATCCTGACTGGTGGTCACAGGCATGGTGACCTTCGTGAGCCCTCAAACCTTCTGTTTTCTCATCTGTAGAGGGAGTGTTGGAGTTACCTCAGAGGATGCTGTAGGAGAAAAGGAAACAGTCCCTCAGCAGTGCTTGGCCTAAGGGGGTGCTGAGTCTGAGCTGGAGGTCACTCAGGCTGTCCACCCCATCTGGAGCCCTGTGGGAGGTTGGGCTTCTGAAGGTCACATTCCTTCCCTCAGGCCTGATAGCTGCCCTAGGACTGAGTCCTTCACCAGGGTATTATGTTTTAGCATCTTTTCTCCCATGGGTGCTATTTAAATCCAAGTTGTGGGATTGATTCTAATTTCCATGCTGATATTACTTACGCATGCCAACAGCTAAAACAAAGTGAGGTGAGTCCTGGAGAAAGAGAGAGAGAAAATGAGCATTGACCAGGGGTGGGTTGTGGTGACTTTCCTGGTACATGTGGTGACCAGGAGATATAATGGGGAAGGCCTTACTAAATTGTGACCTCTGGGGCTGGACTCTCCAATGACTGTGAGGATGATTTTGATTTGGTATAGGGGCAAGACCATGGGGTCTGGGTTGGCTTAAACTGGCAATTAACTCAGATACCTCCCTGGGTTTATAGAACCCTGACTTTCCCCAGCCTTGGCTTTCTCACTTCCATCTATGGGTGTAATAGAATCTCTACCTGAGAAGGCCACTGTCAAGAGCAAACACTGGAAATTCATGTCAAGTCATTGGAAAAGTAACACAGAGCTCTGGTACAACTATCTGCTCCTGAGAAATGAAATTAGCTATGGAAGTTAAATTCTGGGACTATACAAGAAGGGATGGATGCAGAATAATCAACCCAGATCATTAAAACATTATTTATTTATTTATTTTTATTTTATGTGCATTGGTAATTGTCTGCAAGTACATCCGTGTGAAGGTGTTGAATCCCCTGGAACAAGAATTAGAGACAGTTGTGAGCTGCTGTGTGGGTGCTGGGAATTGAACCCGGGTCTTTCAGAAGAGCAGCCTAGTGCTCTTAGCTGATGTGCCATCTCTCCAGCCCTTAAAACATTCCTTGTGCTGATACAAACACCAACCCCATGCTTGTGTCCAAATTTGTGTCTGTTTCTTATTGTGCCACATACATCAGTGACATCAGAAAACCAATATAATCAGCATGATTTCAGTGTAGAGCGATTTGGGTATAAAGTCATCATAGCCCTAAATGGAGTCTGTCTTCTTGTGGTTGGCATCAGTCTTCAGCTGAGCACGGGAGAATGGCACCTTTGAGTTCTACAAACAGCAGAGACTTTTGCCCTCTAGAAAAGTTTTTGTTGTTGTTTTTTTGTGTCTTTGGAAATGCATGACATTAAGATTATTGTAATTTATTTATGTATTTGTTTGTTTGTCTGTTTATTTTGTATCTAAAGTGTTAGACACCATTCTGGCCAAGAAGCACAGTTTCAACAGGATGCCACTGTCTGTCTTCCCCTATTATCCTTCTCTGGGCACAGCCTTGTATGGCGATGAGAAGCCGCTGGTCAAGCTTCCAGCATCTTTCCAAGAGTCACTGGGCCTTCCTTTGTGGAAGTTCTTTCAAAAAAATAATCATCTGATAAAGGAAATAAATGACAAAATGAGACGCTGTCACTGCGAGCTAACATGGTCTGACATCAACGGCACAGTGACCGTCAGACCTGCTGCCACCTTAGTCAGTCACAGACCAAGCATCAAGACCTGGCAGAGAGACGCCTCCGAGGTGCTGTGTGGCATCAAGACTAAGTATGAAGTTAAGGTGTTTGAAGTGTATCCACCAGTGTGGGACATCATACTGCATGAATTAGGAGATGACAGGGTTCTCATTGAGTTTGATAAGGAGAGTCTCACCTTAGCCGGAAAATCAGAAGATGTCCAAGACATCGGCCAGAAAATCAAGGAATTAATAGACAGCACCACAGAAAAGGTCCGAAAGGAGGAGCAGAGTCTGAAGGAGAACGTGGCCATTTCTCCAGGGAAACACTTTCTTTTGCAACACAGTGGTTTTCTGGATGATCTAAGGAAAGAGAACCCAGAGGTGGAGATTCATTACGATGCTGCCACTCAGCACCTGTGCTTTAAGGGATTTTATACAGATGTGTCTAAAGTAAATTGTGACATCCATGCAAAAATGTATTTCATGGCTCAGAAAGATGTCCCAATTCCTTCTGAAGTCTTCATGTTTCTGCAGCAAGTAGACAGTCAGGAATTCTCCAAGACTCTTTTTGAAGCACAAGAAAATTTTGCCACTTATAAGCTGAACAGTACAAGTCTTCTCTTGACGGCCTGTTCTTTCAGAGCCCTGGCAGAAGCAGAGAAGAAAATGCTTGATGCCTTGAGTTATAAAATCATTGAAGTTGAAGACAAGGAAATTTTTAGAGGCAATGCATGGAAAAAGAAAATTCACCCTTTGCAAAAAAGACACTCCTCCACTGCAAGCATCATGATAAAGAATGAATTAACTTCAGGAACTCCGGCGGAGGTCATCATTGCAGGCTGTGTGAAAGAAGTAAATGAAATCCACGGCCAACTTTTTGAATTCTTAGAGAACACCATGAAAATTGAAAGACTGGTTGAAATTGAACCAGTCTTGATTATGGAGTATTTACGGTCAGACAGGAAGCTATTCTGGCCAAAGATAAAAAAGGCCAATGTGCAGGCACGTTTTAAGCTGGAAGACAAACCAAAAGGCATTTTACTGACAGGATCCAAGAGTAAAGTTCTAGTGTGCATGAACATGGTCAAGGAAATCCTGGATTCAGTCTGCATTAAAATGTTCCAGATTGATAAGCCTGGTGCTAGGCACTTCTTCCAGGACAAAGCATCCTATTACAAAAGTGAGATCAAACGCCTGTATGGATGCATCATTGAGCTCCAGGAGGGAGCAGAGAAGGACAAAGGCAGCCTTAAAGAGCAGAAGTGCCTCTTACAGAAGGACATAGCCCCTGGAGTCACGCTGATTGTACAGCAGGGAGACTGGGCTCGGTTTCCTGCTGATGTGGTCGTGAATGCGGCAAACGAGCATCTGAAACACACTGATGGTCTGGCCCTCGCTCTTTCAAATGCAGCTGGTCCTGAACTTCAAGCAGAATGTGACAAAATAGTGAGAAATGGTGGCGTGGTCCTAACTGGCAATGCCGTTATCTCAAAACCAGGCAAGCTCCCTTGCCATCATGTCATCCACGCAGTAGGGCCTCGATGGGACGGAAATAAGGCCCAGGAGTGCGTGAGCCTGTTGAAGAGAGCTGTGGAACGAAGTCTCACCTTAGCTGAGGAGGTCAAGTGTCAATCCATAGCCATGCCAGCTATCAGCTCTGGAATCTTTGGCTTTCCCTTAGACAAGTGTGTGGCCACCATTGTTTCAACCATCAAAGACAACTTCCAACACCAACCAGACAGGCGCACCTTGAAAAAGATTTATCTGGTGGACATATCTGCAAAGGTTGCAGCGGCCTTTGCTGAAGCTGTAGAAACTACATATAAAGCCTCCCTCTCCCCAACAGCTTCCCAGTCCAGTTTATCAGCGTTAGAATTAGTGCCACCTGAGGAAACGCCACAGAAACAACAGACACAGGACTATGTGCTGGTGTCCCCAGAAGGCCTGAAAATCCAGCTGGTGGAAGAAGGTGTACTGAATGCCAAGGTGAGTGTCCCTCTCACCAATAATGTGCAATGATGTCACTGGCCTCTACTGTCTTTATTGAGGCTCAAGGGAAGACAGGGTGGAGAGAAAGGACTGAAGAAAATTCCCTGCTCTCCTACTCAGATCTTCAAACATTTTCCATGGACGCTGGACTTCTTCCCAAATCACTTAGGAGTAGAGATTGGTGTGTCTGTAAGGATCTAAAGGGCTCTGGGATAGGTCACTCCTTCCCGGTAACTGTGGTCCATAGCAGCAGACACTGCACGGCTCTCCTCATCTTCATCATTTCCCATCTGTCGTGTCTGCTCCATCTAGTGCTGGCTTCTGTCAGTTACAGGTGTGGGAGAGCATGGGGAATGCAGAGGATAGGATTTAACCAATGACATGAGGAAGGGTGACCTTGGGTGCTGGAGTGGACTAGGGAGCTCAGTTCCTGGATCCCATATGTGGGTCCTTTGTGAGGAAGAAGTGGGCAGGTGGGAGGGAGGGAGGTCTAGATGTTGGGAATTGTGTAAGGACAATTATCGTTTTGTGGATTTGTTGCAGGAAACTAATGTTCCAGTAATCCTCCTATCTCAGTCCTACAAACACACACAGACACACACACACACACACACACACACTGGTGATAGAGGCATGACCAGCCACTTCTTTTTGTCTTTCTCTGTCTCATCCTCAGCCCCAGATTGTGTGTGTTGGGCATGGTGGCACGTGCCTTTAATTATAGTACTTGTGAGACAGAGGCAGGCAAATCTCTGTGAGTTCAAGGCAAGCCTGGTCTACATAGAGACCTGTTGTCCCTCCCTTTGCCCTGAAAATATTTAATACCCTTTCAACACAGGCTATACTCATTGGAACCATAGCTATCTGAAGCAGGGCAGGCTGGTACCTTCTTCCTGGCCAGTAGCTGCATGTCGCTCTGCATGGTTGTAGCTGTGTCCTCCAGTGAATGTCTACCCCACCCTTCTGTTTGCTTCAGGAGGGTTGGGGCTGAGAGTTGGGAATCTGCCCTTTCTGTCACTTAGATAGGTCTGAGCATTTTGAGTTAAGACATTTGCTTGGTTGAGACTCAGTAGAAAGAGCATTTTCCTATCAGGCATGAAGTCCTGGGTTCCCTTAGCACTGCAGAAACATGGTGTGGAGGGACTTGTCTGTATAAGAAGCATTAAGGAGATGGAGGGAGGAAAATCAGAAATTCAAATTCAAGGTCATCCTTGGCTACAAAGTGAATTTGAGGCAAGCCTGAACTCTATAAGACCTTGTTTTTTTTTTTTTTAAAAAAAGATCATGGTGGGGAAGAGACAGAAATCTTTAATAAATAAATAAATAAATTAAAAAAAAGAAAAAAAGAAAACAACCAAACAATTTAGAGATTGTTTATGTGAACACTCTCTACTTTAAAATTCCTAAGTTTATTTGGTTAGATATGGTTTAAAATCTGTTAAAATTAAAACAAAGCTAGCTAAAATTTAAAGCTAGTGACACTGGAAATTGGTGATTTAAAATCTGTACATGGGTAATTGTAAAGGAAACATAGGACATGATTCCAGTTTGGATTGCCACCATTCTTTACTCAGGTGGTTGCCATTCTGCTGGAGTTAAAGAAAAGATGGCTGTCACAGGATTTCTCCATCATCTTGATTAGAGACAACCACGTGAGATGAGCCTGACCAGGAGACAACAGATCTCCAAGGTAGATTTTCATATGATAATTCATGTCCTGTCCTAAACACAGGGTTTATAAAAAATAAGAATTAAAATATTAAATCTACACCTCAATGCTTTTGTACACAGAAATATACCTTGCTCTGGCAGCTAAACTTTGTAGTTTAAC
>NW_026068088.1:2938323-2951851 GCF_014885135.2 Alexandromys fortis
AAATAAATAAATAAATTAAAAAAAAGAAAAAAAGAGAAGAAAGCTATTACAACAACACAAAGAAAACAAACATCATAATATAGAGTAAATTTGTTAAAAATTTATTTCTGTTATTTTTTAAATTTATGTGTATGTGTTTGTGACCTAGTGAGTGGATGTCACATATGTGCAGTTGCCCAGAAACCAGAAGGCAATGTCACATCCTTTGGAGGTGAACTCCAGGTGATTGTGAGCCACATGAGTGGATGGTGGGAACTGAACCTGGGTCCTCTGGAAGAAGAGCAAATGCTGTTAACTGCTGAGTCAGCTTTCCAGACTCTAAAGTAAAATTTTAACCAATCCTTGAAAGCTTTATTTAAAGACCAAGATCAATGTCCTAAATTATCACCATTGGGTGTCACTTGTCCCTATAACCTTTGAATGGCAAGCAGGTGGATGGATGTGCTGGCTATGATAATCGATGACATGAACTAGATGCTGTAACCCTGTCTTGTTTTGAATTGTTTTCAAGAGAAAGTGTCCTTAAACATCCACCAACAACAGTTCTTGGTGTCTTGTGACCAGCAGTGATACAACTGAAGCTTAAAAAAAAGTATTTATATTTATTCTCCTTCCAAACATGATAAACTCTCAAGATTTAATGACATCTAAACTTGCATGACATTTACAAAAGGAGCTGCTTGTGAGCACAGACCAGGACAGAGACTGAAGAGCAGGAGCTGAAGGTCTGAACACGGCTTCTAGGTGCAGCTTCTCTGGGCTGTTTGGTTAAGAAGGGAATGCGTTTCCATGCAGACACACTGAGTAGCACAAAATGCAGGAATTGTTTAGTCTGCCTTGTCCAAGTCTCCTCTGCTGTATGATTCTAGATGAGATCATGTAAATGTGCAATTTAATATCCTTTCCACTTGAAAGGATAAAATAAGCATCTCTACATCCCTATTAAATATTCTTTGAAAATTTATTTTTAATGGCTACTGTTTTAACACATGGGCATGTGAAAGTGTAGAATTATCCCTCCATTGGATTTTAACTGTCTGGTTTTTGTTGTAAACAGAGCTTTAGTTAATAGGATTTACAACATTGTTCACGTCTCTATTTTACAGGACACATTTGTAGAAAGTGTATGTATATTTTGTCTTTCTTTTTTCTGATGTTTTATTTTTTGAAACAGAGTTTCTCTGTATAACTATGGGTGTCCTGGAACACACTCTGTAGACTAGGATGGCTTTAAATTTGAGATCCACCTGCCTCTGTTATATATTGTTTTTTTTTTAAGACACATTTTCTGTTTCATTGATGCATGTCTTGGAACTAGCTCTTGTAGACCAGGCTGGCCTCAGATTTATAGAGATCCACCTGCCTCTGCCTCCCAAGTGCTAGGATTAAAGGCATGAACCACCACTGCCCAGCCATATGTATATTTTTTATGACTTTAAAATAATAAACTACTGTTTGAGGGCTACTATTTTCCAATCATGTGTATGTATATTATGTGAATCCTGATGTGAATGCCACAATAGAGAGAGAAGCTCACCAAGATGCCAAGTCTTCATTTTCTGAAGGAGCAGAGGGGTTCATCCTTATGGAAGAGACTGACACCTAGCTCACACTAGTTCACTCTAGTTACTTCATTCAACCATATACAAGGTTAACAGAGTCTGGGAAAAGTTCCAGATCCTGTAGTCATCTTGTTTTTCCTGCCTGTGAAAGCAGACAGCCCACATATTATGGAATGCTGTAATCTAAAGTAAGAACTCCAGGATTCCAGGAGTATCTTCAGATCAAGGTAATTACAGCTATAAGCTCTCATAGAGCTCCAAGTGCAGAGTCTTTAGAGAGTCAACATTTCTTCTAGGTTTAAACAATCTCAAAACAATTCTTAGCCTCCACCAATCAACCCAAACATAGCAAAGGCTTTGCTGAAACATGTCACTCAAAGCCAGGCACAACGTCTTTACTATACACATCACTACACGTGTGCATACAGAATCAGAAGCTCCCAGGACACAAACTCACTGATCGCATAGGGAGTATAATGGTTAAAACTGTGTTTGTGTTTCCAGGCATTTTCAGATGAATTTGACAAAAGGAGTCATGGAAATCCAAGTGACACCCAAGGTACAGTAAAGTGTTTAAGTTGACCAGTGATTTCTTGTTACCAAGTAACTGTTCAATGATAGGGAAAGGATGACGGTGGCCATTTCTCTGATAAGTCAAATTGTGGATCATATTAGGTGAAAATTAAAGGATATTCCATGCATTTGAGTATAAAAGAAACTGGCCTGACTTGGGCAAAAGGGAAAGGTGGGCCAGGTCATATAAGCTGTAGAGTGGGATTTTTAAATTACTGATGAGACTACTAACTCCAATGAATCATGTGACTTGGCATTTCCAAGAGACACCTTAAAAGACAATACAAGCCAACACTTCGCTGTCACATGTGGTTTGCTCTTTTTGAGTTCATCTTGTTTGGGGTTCACTGGAGCTTTGTTTTGAAGCAGAGTTTTGTCATATTGCCCAGGATGGCCCCAAAACTTCTAAACTCAAATCATCCTCCTGTCCTAGCCCAGAGCCAGGGCTGCAGTAAAAGGCAGCCAATACAGTGATAGAGAAACCTGCGACCTCAGCTATTCTTGCTTCTGATGACTTGGTGTGTTGTAAAAGGAGCGATGGGGTCGGCTCCCGGCTAGCTTTACCGGAAATAATTACACGGAAACTGTATTCATTTAAACACTGCCTGGCCCATTATATCTAGCCTCTTCTTAGCTAACTCTCACATCTTAATTAACCCATTTCTAATAATCTGCATATCACCACATCACTGTAGCTTACTGGGATGAGTCTAACCCACATCCATCTCGGAGAGGAGAGCCATAGCATCTGCCTGACTCTGCTTCTTTCTCCCAGCATTCTGTTCTGTATACTCCACCCACCTAAGGGCTGGCCTATTAAAAAGGCCAAGGCAGCTTCTTTATTTAGCCAATGAAAGTAACACATAGACAGAAGAACCTCCTACATCATTGGTGCCTAATTCTGTCTTTTCTTTCCTCTGGACAGGTTTCTATGGGAGTCTCTCCAGCCCTATGTTAGGAGTGTATGAAATGAATATTGGCCCGATCCTCTTCCAAGTGGCCACGGGGGACATCACCAAAGAAGTGGCAGATGTGATTGTCAATTCAACATCAAAGACGTTTAATCTCAAATCAGGTACTTAGTGAGATGGATTCTGTCTCATGCAAGAATCAATGTGGTAGATCCTATGAAGAAGTGTTTCTATAGACAAAACAGTTTGTTGACTTTGGCTTGTTCCTGTTAACTAATATCTATAAACCTAATTCAATGGGCTTTCTTACAACTGGCAACAATTTTGAAAATGTCTCCTCTGTCATTACTGCTCTATGATGGGGTATGTTGAGACACAAAGGTGTCATTCTGATCAGATCACCATCTTGATTTTCTCGTGCAGGCGTCTCCAAAGCAATTTTGGAAGGTGCAGGACCAAGTGTGGAGAATGAATTTTCTGTCTTGGGTAAGGAATGATGCTGCTTCTTGGAGCTGGATTGGAAGGGGAAGATTGACTGTGGGAGGCTGTGAGGAAACTGAGGAAGGGCCTTGGGCTGAGAAGACAATGTATTAATCATTTTTGGTTTTGTTTTGTTTTGAGACTCATGTATTCATCTTAATATAATATATTTTATGAAAAAATTCCATACGAAAGAAAGTTAAAAGTGTGTAGTATTTTGTGAACTTTTAATTCATAAAATGTTTCCTCATCAAATCAGACATCTTGCCTTCTCCAAGTGCAGATCAGCGTCTGACTCTGAATCTGCTCCTGTTTCACAGCTCAGCAGAACAGTGAGTACATAGTTACTCAAGGTGGATCACTGAGATGCAAGAGTATTATTCACGTTGTTGGTGGGAACGACGTGAAGAGATCAGTGTCCTGTGTTTTGGAAGAATGTGAACAACGGAACTACTCATCCATTTGCCTACCACCCATTGGCACAGGTCTGTAGCTGCAGGCTATCAAAGCTCCATCCCAAAGTGTCCACTTCCCCATGGATTTGGTCTTCACTGGGTCTGGTTGATGACAACGACACCTTCCCTAGGAGTAGATAGTTTCCTCACTCCAAGGCACCCTGTCCACTAGGGAATGAATAAAGCCCGTGGGTTCTTTGAGTAGAAGGAGGAAAATGAGCAGGGTGAATTTATGTGCACCTTTGTGTAGTGATGAGGCGAGCAGGCTTGCTTTTCATCCCACCCGGCTCCTGCATGGCTAGTTTTACACCCAAAATAACCACACACAAATTGTATTCTTTTAAACACTGCTTGGCCCATTAGCTCTAGCCTCTTCTTGGCTAACTCTCACATCTTGCTTAACCCATTTCTAATAATTTGTGTAGCACCACAAAGTGGTGGCTTACCGGGAAAGATTCAGCATGTCTGACCTAGTGTCTGGCTCCATGGCATCTGACCAGGGGAGGAGAGGCATGGTGATTGCCTCACTTCCCTCTTCCTCCCAGCATTCTGTTCTGTCTACTCCACCCACCTAAGGGCTGGCCTATCTAATGGCCAAGGCAGTTTCTTTATTAACCAATGAAATCAACACAAAACAGAAGACCCTCCCACATCACCTGTGGTCCCAATGACTGGAAGGACAGAGGCAGGAGGAGTGACCTGTGTTCTCACAATTGTCTACAAGGTTAGTCAAAGGCATCTGCTGTAATTTCCTGCACCACTGGTGGGCACCATTAACAGGGATAATCCAGATAGTCTCTCAGTTGATCAAACCAGCTTGCCCAGGAGACTTTTACACTGCCTGTCATGTGACTTTGGCAGCTGCTATTCACTTTGGGCTATTCCCCAGTCTTACCTTTCAGTGGGTTTGAGGGCTTGAGAAACAAGATCTGAACATAGTGAAGACAGGAGTGGACCTACTCAGTGGCTGATTTGAATTCTGCTGGGCAGCAAAAATGGTGCAGAGTATGGGGAAGAAAGACGTCGTGGAGGCTCAGGGTAACTAATAGGCTAGAATTACAGATTATAACAAGTATCTTACAGCCTTATATTACCTTAGTTTAAATCAGGTTCCCAGAGGTATCTGGCAGAATCCATACATCCATAAGATCTATCAGAGGCTAAGATTGTTCTGTAAGGACCATGTTGTTTCAAGATGTATTATTATTTTTCTTCTTTTTTGCCTTTTATGATCTTTTGAAGACTCTAGTAAATCAAGGAGGAAGTCACCTGGACTCTAATTGGAGGGGAGTGACCTTGGGAGCCAGGATCAGCTGAAAAGGACAGATGTGACTGTCAGAAATTAGAACGGGTTTCAGGGTCTTGTCCTGGAGCATTGACCTGTGGAAAGCATGGAATAGAAACACCTCCCCACTGTCTCTAGGATGTCAAAACTATTTGATGATGTTATGTTTGAAACTATGCAGCAATTAGGGTGGGGCCGGGCATTTTTCTTTCCTGTGACATCTGGAATTCCTTGTTTATGTCATAGATTTTTGCAGATGGATCTTAACCTTGTCTTTTGTGTGTGTGTGTTTTTTTTTTAAAGGAAGTGCTCAACAGGACCCAGATGCAGTTGCTAAAGCCATAATGGATGCCATTGAAGAATTTATCTGGAAAAGGTCAGCGCCGGCTGTGAAGAAAGTCAAAGTTGTTATCTTCCAGCCTCATATCCTGGATATATTTTATGACAACATGAAAGACAGAGAAGGCTCCCCAGCTCCTCCCCAGCTGTCTCTACTGTCTAAGACCACCTGTGAGTTGTTCGCTTTTATCAAATACATATTCCTCACCTTGATGCTGAGGGGAGTAAAAGAAAATTAATTTTCATTTTCTCTTTAGCCTTTTTAGGCTTTCCAAAGCACACTCCACATGAACAGAAGACCCTGTTTTTGGAGAAGAAAATAGAGCAGACCGTTTTCCAGGTATGTGGCATAGACGAAGACAGTGTGGAAAACACGATCTCCTGGATACAGAATCTGATCAACAAAGAGCAGCTACCCTATAGCAGTGATGATGAGTGTGTCAGAGACTTTGGTGAGAAGGAGTACAAGAAGCTGAATGAGCTGCAGGAGAGGCTGAATATCGTCATTGAGCTGGACCAGAAGGCACCTTTGATTGAAGTTTCAGGAATTAGCAGAGATGTGATAGAAGCCAGAGATGAGATTGTAAACCTGATCAAGAGCATCCAATTGGCTAAAGAGAAGGAAAGCCAGGCAGACCATATCCTCACATTCGTGGAATGGCGATATATTGTCAACAACATCACACACTGTTTCGACAAAACAGCTACCATGCAGTTGGAGAACGCACGGCAGGCAAAGCACAAGAGCACTGTTGTCAAAATTAATAATCAGGACTTCACAGTGAACTTGAGGACGAATATGGCCACAGGCCCTCAAGGACAGAGTGTTACAGTTCAGCGCATCTTGAAAGATGAAGGTATGTTACATGCTCGTGGGTGTCAGCCATTGCCCCATCTCTGAGTTTAACATTATTTTAGAAATTGAGCAGGTTTTTTTTTTTTTTCTAAATAAGAGTTTCTTTGAGGAACTAGTTCTTGTTAACCTGGCTGGGCTCAAACTCAGAAATCCTACTTTGCTCTCCCAAGTGGGGTTAAGGGTGTGTGCCACCACCACCCAGTTTGCTTTGTTTTTGACAGTATTTTATCATGTAGCCATGCTGGCCTGAAACTTTTGTTTTCCTTTTGAGACAGTGTTTCACTATGTAGCCATGGTTGACTTAGAAGGTGGACCAGGCTGGGCTCAAATTCAGAGAATTGTCTGCTTCTGCCCAATTCTATGCCTATCTTTTCTTTCATGAGCCAAATGTTACTGGGTACCAGGTCAGAAAGTAGCCTCCAGAGTCCCTGTGGATCTATCCCCAGAAAGAGAGTGACTCACTCGCTATTTACTCTTTACTTGCCTTGAACTCATGATTCCCTTATCATTACCTCTACCATTAAAGTGCTAGGATTCTAAGTGTATACCACCATTCCCAGACTAGAATCATGGCTTCTAATAACAAATGATGTTCTATAGTAAAAGTTATGCTGCCTACTTTTGAGGTCTGAATAACTTTTACCCATCAACAACCAGCTATTCCAGATGTCAGACATAACTGCTCAGATCTTCTATTCTTATTGGAATAATAAAAAAAACATTTTCTGGAAAACACAACACACATGTCCATTCACCTCAGAGAGCCTACAAGAGAACAAAGCCCAACATCATGAACCAATGACTGTTATTAAGGGTCTTACAGGAGTATGGGTGAGGGGTTACTTAGAGGAACAGAAATGACTCAAAGGCAGCCGCATCAGCAGAGCACAGCCCAGCTCACAAAGCCATGACTCTGGAGCACACAGCAAAGGCTGCAGGCAGCTCAGCGGGTTGGAGAGCATTCTTTCCACATAACACTGGTCTAAACCTCTTCCATGCAACTTGGTTGGTTTCTAATTCTTTCAGGTACAGGTCTGGTGTCATCATTACTGCTTGTCTTCTCTTAGAGTCAGAGCTGCATTTCTGAGTCTTCCTTGCAGCTCTGTCCTGCCAGTCTCAGAGCAACTCTCAGGAGTCTTAATGGATTACTCTAAAAAGGGGAACCTAGTGAATTTAATCAGGTTCTGTGATTGCCCAGAGAGGACACTGGGGGTCGTCTATGAGTTCTCTCTCATTTCTGTTGGAATGTGTGTTTCATGTCTCCCCTGAAGCTAAGGAGAGAGTACTGAAAAAGAGAGACCATGACATGGTGATTGATGGCAAACCTGTGACCATTTTCCTAGAAACCACGAAAAGGCCAGAAGAGGATCTGAGATCCAGTCCTTCATTTTTGGCAAAGCAAGCTGAGGATCCAAGCTCCAGACCTCCATCTTTGGCACAACATGCTGAGGCTCCAAGCTTGAGATCTCCATCTGTGATTCAACCAACTAAGGTTCTAAGCTCCAGACCTGCATTTTTGGCAGACGCAGCTGAGGTTCCAAGCCCCAGACCTACATCTTCGACACAGCCAGCTGAGGTTACAAGCTCCAGACCTCCAACTTTGGCAGAGCCAGCTGAGGCTGCAAGCTCCAGACCTCCATCTGTGACACAACCTGCTGAGGTTCCAAGCTACAGACCTCTATCTTTGGCAGAGCCAGCTGAGGCTGCAAGCTCCAGACCTCCACCTTTGGAAGAGCCAACTGAGGATGCAAGCTCCAGACCTCCATCTTTGGAAGAGCCAGCCGAGGCTGCAAGCTCCAGAACTTCATCTTTGGCAGAGGCAGCTGAGGCTGCAAGCTCCAGACCTCCATCTTTGGCAGAGCCAGCTGAGGCTACAAGCTCGAGACCTCCATCTTTGGTAGAGCCAGATGAAGCTGCAAGCTCCAGACCTCCATCTTTGGCAGAGCCAGCTGAGGCTGCAAGCTCCAGACCTCCATCTTTGGCAGAGCCAGCTGAGGCTGCAAGCTCCAGACCTCCATCTTTGGCAGAGCCAGCTGAGGCTGCAAGCTCCAGACCTCCATCTTTGGCAGAGCCAGCTGAGGCTGCAAGCTCCAGACCTCCATCTTTGGCAGAGCCAGCTGAGGCTGCAAGCTCCAGACCTCCATCTTTGGCAGAGCCAGCTGAGGCTGCAAGCTCCAGACCTCCATCTTTGGCAGAGCCAGCTGAGGCTGCAAGCTCCAGACCTCCATCTTTGGCAGAGCCAGCTGAGGCTGCAAGCTCCAGACCTCCATCTTTGGCAGAGCCAGCTGAGGCTGCAAGCTCCAGACCTCCATCTTTGGCAGAGCCAGCTGAGGCTGCAAGCTCCAGACCTCCATCTTTGGCAGAGCCAGCTGAGGCTGCAAGCTCCAGACCTCCATCTTTGGCAGAGCCAGCTGAGGCTGCAAGCTCCAGACCTCCATCTTTGGCAGAGCCAGCTGAGGCTGCAAGCTCCAGACCTCCATCTTTGGCAGAGCCAGCTGAGGCTGCAAGCTCCAGACCTCCATCTTTGGAAGAGCCAGCTGAGGCTGCAAGCTCCAGATCTCCATCTTTGGCAGAGCCAGCTGAGGCTGCAAGCTCCAGATCTCCATCTTTGGCAGAGCCAGCTGAGGCTGCAAGCTCCAGACCTCCATCTTTGGCAGAGCCAGTTGAGGTTCCAAGCTCCAGACCTCCATATTTGACACAACCAGATGAGGCTCCAGGCTCCAGTCCTCCATCTTTGAAAAAGACAGCTGAGACTACAAGCTCCAGACCTCCGACTGTAACACAGACAGCTGACGCTTCAAGCTCTAGACATACATCTTTGACAAAGCCAGCTGAGCTCCACACAAGCAAGATGCCCACAGCATTACCTTCTAGTTCCTGCCCACCGTCTCCACTACTAGTGAGGCCCCAGAAGTCCATTCCTGGGATCCAGTGGGAAATAAAGAAGTACTTTGAGAGCCAGGATTCAGGCGGCGGGGAGTGCAGTGTCCAGCCCGTGGGTCCCAGTGCTCCTGACACCTTCGAGGTGAACTTCTTAGAAAGGGCAGGTGAGTTGGGACAGCAGAACAGGGCCAGGGTTGGGTGAAAAGGCAGCCATGCAGGTGTCCAAACAGACCCACTCATGCTTCCAAGGAGAGTCCACGGGAGTGTGGCACTGCCTGTTTGAGCCACTGCCACTCACAGACATCCTCCAACCCACAGTGGAAAACAGAGCCTTAGATGTGCCCAGCCCTTGACCTGGTTTGGCTGCTTCCTAGGAAGAGCTTCCATTTGCTATCTGAGTTGCCCAGTTATCCAGCAGACAGTCTTGAGGGGAGAAAGGGAAGTTGGGATGAGGATTGGAACAGAAACCAAGGGTCTTGTGCTAGCTAGGCAAGTGCTCCACCAACTGAATGACATCCAAAGCACCTTTCTGTTGTAAATAATGCTTCCATTGACTTGTTTCTAAGGAATACAAAAGTAATATATGATCACTTTTTGAAAAAAGCCAAAAAAATTGCCCTGTGGTGTTGAAATAGGAAGCGGCGGGGCTACGTCCCCAACACCCCGGCCGCTTGGCTAGGTTATGCCCGAAATAACAACACACAAACTGTATTCATTTAAGAACTGCTTGGCCCATGAACTCTAGCTCCTTATTGGCTAGCTCTTACATATTGTTCTAACCCATTTCTAATAATGTGTGTAAGCACCCCAAGGTGCGCTTACCAGGAAGATTCTAACCTATGTCCATGTTGGGTCGGAGCTTCATCGTGTGTGCCTCAGAGAGCAGAGCTATCAGGAGAGCAGAGCATGGCGTCTCTGCTCTAGAGAGCAGAGCTGTCAGGCCTCTCCGGGAGCAGAGCAGAGTCTGACCTCACTTCCTCTTCCGCCCAGAATTCTATTCTGTTTACTCCTCCCATCTATGTTCTAAGCTATGAGGCCAAGCAGTTGGTTTATTATAATTAACCAATGACCTTCCTCCATCATTGTGGTGCACTGTGGGAACATTCTCATGTATTCTTTTTTGTGAATCAGCTAATGTTTGTACATTTAAATCATTCTAAGCTTTGGGGTTATTAGTTTGCAGGGGTTTCCCAACTTAACTATACAGGAAATATTATTTCATGTCATAGAAATGAGAATTCGAGTCCATTACAGAAGCATAGGTTTGGCGTCACCCCTTTTGAGACAGTCTCACTATGCATTCTTGGCTGGACTTGAACTCATGATCCCCTTACCCTTACCTCTACAGTTAAATTGCTAGGATTCCAGGTGTATAGCACTGTGCTCAGAGGAGAAACATGGCTTCTAATAACCAAATGATATTCTACAGTAAAACTCATGCTGCCTTCTTTTGAGTTCAGAATAACTTTCTTTCATAACAACCTGCTATTCCAGAATGCCAGACACAACTGCTCAGGGCCTCTGTTCTTATTGGGACACAAAACTCTTCCTGGGGAGACACAACACACAAATCCACTCCCCTCAGATTGGGAGCCCACAAAAGACCAAAGCTCAACTTGGTCAACCAATGACTTTTATTGGGATTTCTTACAGGAGTATGGGTAAGGGGGTTTCTTTTTTATTGATTTTATTGAGCTGCCCATTTTTCTTTGCTCCCCTTCCTTCCTTCCTTCCTCTCTCTTCCCCTCAACCCTTTCCTGTGGTCCCCATCTCCCAATTTACTCAGGAGATTTTGTCTTTTTCTACTTCCCATGTAGATTAGGTCCATGTATGTCTCTCTTAGGATCCTCATTGTTGTCTAGGTTTTCTGGGATTATGAATTGTAGGCTGGTTTTCTTTGATTTATGTCTAAACATTACTTATGAATGAGTACATATGATATTTTACTCCCTGGGTCTGGGTTACCTCACTCAATATGATGTCTTCTAGATGCATCCATATGCCTGCAAATTTCAAGATGTCATTAGTTTTTTTTCTGCTGTGTAGTACTCCATTCTGTAAATGTAGCACATTATCCTTGTTCTTTCTTTGGTCAAGAAGCATTTAGGTTGTTTCCAGGTTCTTGTTATGAAAAACAATTGCTGCTATGAACATGGTTGAGCACATGTCCTTGTGGTATGATTGAGCATCCTTTGGCTATAAACCCAAAAGTGGTATTGCTGGGTTTTGAGGAAGGTGGTTTCCTAATTTTTCGAGAAATGGCGATACTGATATATCAAGGGGCTATACCAGCTCTCAATCCCACCAGCAGTGCGGGAGTGTTTTCTTTACTCCACAACCTCTCCTGAATAAGCAGTCATCAGTGCTTTTGATCTTGGCCATTCTTAGAGGTGTAAGATGGAATCTCAGAGTTTTTTTGATTTGCATTTCTGTGATTGCTAAAGATGTGAGCAATTCCTGTCTTACAGTTATTTTAGATTCCTCTATTGAGAGTTTCTATGTAGGTCTGTACTACATTTTTTTCATTGAATTGTATGTGTGTGTGTGTGTGTGTGTGTGTGTGTGTGTGTGTGTGTGTTTGAGACAGGGTTTCTCTGTAGCTTTTGGAGCCTGTCCTGGAACTAGCTCTTGTAGAGCAGGCTGGCCTCGAACTCACAGATATATTAGCCTGCATCTGCCTCCCAGGTGCTGGGATTAAAGGCGTGTGCCACCATTGCCAGATTATGTGTTCTTTCGATGACCAATTTCTTGAGTTCTTTGTATATTTTGGGGATCAATCCTGTGTCTGATGTGGGGTTAGTGAAAATCTTCTCCCATTCTGTAGGCTTTCATTTCTGATTTTGATAATTGGGATATTTTTTCTCTGCCTTTTGATTAGTTTGAATAATGGTTTGTCTATTTTGTTGATTTTCTTGAAGAACCGTTTCTTTGTTTCATTGAGTCTTTGTATTTTTTTTTGTTTTTATTTTGTTGATTTCAGCTCTCAATTTGATTATTTTCTGCCATCTAGTTCTCCTGGGTGAGTTTTCTTCTTTCTGTTCTAGAGTTTTCAGGTGTTCTATTAACTCACTAGTGTGGGATTTTCCCAGCTTTTTTATGTAGGCATTCAATGTTATGAACTTTCCTCTCAACAGGGCTTTCATTGTGTCCCATAAATTTGAATATGTTTTGTGGTCCTTTTCATTAAATTATAGGAAGTCTTTAATTTCTTCCTTGACCCATTGATGCTTCAGTTGAGCATTGTTTAATTTCCATGTGTTTATGGGCTTTCTGGAATTAGTTGATTTCTGTTGAATTCTAATTTTAAGCCATGGTGATCCAATAAGATACGGGGAATATTCCAAGTTTTTTGTATCTGCTGAGTTTTTTTTTTGTTGTTGTTGTTTTTGTTTTACCTAGTATTGGTCAGTTTCTTAAATGGTTCGATCAGGTGCTGACAAGAAGCTATAGTCTTTTATGTTTGGATGGAATGTTCTATAGATGTTTGTTAAGTCCATTTGAGTCATAACATCTGTTAGTCCCCTATTTCTCTGTTAATTTTTTGTCTGACAGACCTGGCCAGTGGTGAGAGTGGAATGTTGAAGCCTTCCACTATTAGTGTGTGGGGTTTAATGTGTGATTTAAGCTTTAGAAGTGTTTCTTTTACAGATGAAGGGGCCCTTGTATTTGGGGCATAGATGTTCAGTATTGAGATTTCCTCTTGATGGATTTTTCTTGTGACTAATATGAAATATCCTTCTTTGTCTCTTTTGATTGATTTTAGTTTGAAGTCTGTTCTGTTAGATATTACGATAGCTACACCAGCTTGTTTCTTAGGTCCACTTGATTGGAAAATTTTTTTCCAACCCTCTACTCTGAGGCGACGTCTGTCTTTGAGGTTGAGGTGTATTTCTTGTATGCAGCAGAAGGATGGATTCTGTTTTGTATCCAATCTGTTAGCCTGTGTCTTTTTATAGGTAAGTTGAGTCCATTTATATTAAGGGATATTAATGAATAGTAATTGCCATCTCCTGTTAATTTAGTTTTCATTGTTGATGATGTTAATTTGTATGTTTTCCCCTTCTTTGGGATTTTTTGCTGTAAGATAATCAATTTTCTGTGTTTTTGTTGATGTAGTCAACTTCCTTGGGTTGGAGTTTTCCTTCTAGTACTTTGTGTAGGGCTGGGTTTGTGGATAGTATTGG
>NW_026068088.1:2954897-2958446 GCF_014885135.2 Alexandromys fortis
GTGTTCTTTCGATGACCAATTTCTTGAGTTCTTTGTATATTTTGGGGATCAATCCTGTGTCTGATGTGGGGTTAGTGAAAATCTTCTCCCATTCTGTAGGCTTTCATTTCTGATTTTGATAATTGGGATATTTTTTCTCTGCCTTTTGATTAGTTTGAATAATGGTTTGTCTATTTTGTTGATTTTCTTGAAGAACCGTTTCTTTGTTTCATTGAGTCTTTGTATTTTTTTTTGTTTTTATTTTGTTGATTTCAGCTCTCAATTTGATTATTTTCTGCCATCTAGTTCTCCTGGGTGAGTTTTCTTCTTTCTGTTCTAGAGTTTTCAGGTGTTCTATTAACTCACTAGTGTGGGATTTTCCCAGCTTTTTTATGTAGGCATTCAATGTTATGAACTTTCCTCTCAACAGGGCTTTCATTGTGTCCCATAAATTTGAATATGTTTTGTGGTCCTTTTCATTAAATTATAGGAAGTCTTTAATTTCTTCCTTGACCCATTGATGCTTCAGTTGAGCATTGTTTAATTTCCATGTGTTTATGGGCTTTCTGGAATTAGTTGATTTCTGTTGAATTCTAATTTTAAGCCATGGTGATCCAATAAGATACGGGGAATATTCCAAGTTTTTTGTATCTGCTGAGTTTTTTTTTTGTTGTTGTTGTTTTTGTTTTACCTAGTATTGGTCAGTTTCTTAAATGGTTCGATCAGGTGCTGACAAGAAGCTATAGTCTTTTATGTTTGGATGGAATGTTCTATAGATGTTTGTTAAGTCCATTTGAGTCATAACATCTGTTAGTCCCCTATTTCTCTGTTAATTTTTTGTCTGACAGACCTGGCCAGTGGTGAGAGTGGAATGTTGAAGCCTTCCACTATTAGTGTGTGGGGTTTAATGTGTGATTTAAGCTTTAGAAGTGTTTCTTTTACAGATGAAGGGGCCCTTGTATTTGGGGCATAGATGTTCAGTATTGAGATTTCCTCTTGATGGATTTTTCTTGTGACTAATATGAAATATCCTTCTTTGTCTCTTTTGATTGATTTTAGTTTGAAGTCTGTTCTGTTAGATATTACGATAGCTACACCAGCTTGTTTCTTAGGTCCACTTGATTGGAAAATTTTTTTCCAACCCTCTACTCTGAGGCGACGTCTGTCTTTGAGGTTGAGGTGTATTTCTTGTATGCAGCAGAAGGATGGATTCTGTTTTGTATCCAATCTGTTAGCCTGTGTCTTTTTATAGGTAAGTTGAGTCCATTTATATTAAGGGATATTAACGACCAGTGATTCCTGTCTCCAGTTATTTTAGTTTTTGTTGGTGGTGAAGTTATTTTTTTTTTATGTTTTTCCCTTCTTTGGGATTTGCTGCTGTGAATTCATCTATTGTCTGTGATTTTGGTGATGTAGCCAACTTCCTTGGATTGGAGTTTTCCTTCTAGTACTTTGTGTGTAGGTCTGGGTTTGCGGCTAGGTATTTGTTAAATCTGGTTTTGCCATGGAATATCTTGTTTTGTCCTTCTATGGTGGTTGAAATTTTTCTGGGTTTAGTAGTCTGGGCTGGCATCCTTAATGGTCTCTTAATATCTGCATAATGCAGGACCTTCTGGCTTTCATTATTTCCATTGAGAAGTCAAGTGTAATTCTGATAGGTTTGTCTTTATACGTTACTTGACTTATTTCCTTTGCAGCTCTTAATATTCTTTCTTTATTCTGTATGTTTAGTGTTTTGATTATTATGTGGCAGGTGACTTTTTTTTTGATCCAGTCTGTTTTTATGTTGTTATCTTTCTTTAGGTTGGGAAAAATTTCTTCTATGATTTTGTTAAATATATTTTCTGTGCCTTTGAGCTGGACTTCTCCTTTTTCTATACCTATTATTCTTAGGTTTTCTCTTTTTATGGTGTCTCATACTTCCTGGACATTTTGTGTTAAAGTTTTGTTAGATTTCATGTTTTCTTTTACTGCTGAGTCTATTCCTCTGTTGTATCTTTAGTGATTGAGATTCTCTCTTTCATCTCTTAAATTCTGCTGCTTATGCTTGCATTTGTGGTTCCTGGTTGTTTTTTCATGATTTCTGTTTCTATAATTCCCTCGGCTTGTCTTTTCTTTGTTGTCTATATTTCAGTTTTCAAGTCTTGAATAGTTTCTCTTATATGTTTGACTGCTTTTCTTGGTTTTCTTTAAAGAATTTGTTGATGTTTTCCAATTATTTGTTTGTCTTTTCCTCCATTTCTCTGAGAGAATTTTTTATTTCCTCTTTATGGGCCTCAAACATTCTCCTAATGTTATTTTTTAAGTCATTTTCTTCTGCTTCATCTATATTTGGTTGCTCAAGTCTTGCTGTTGTAGGGTCACTAGTTTTTACTGGTGTTGTGTTGCTCTTTGTGGTGTTGCTTGCATTCTTACCTCGTCTACCCATCTTCTCCTCCGATTGGTGTAGGTGGGGCTGTCTATGACACTGGTGATCAATCATACAGGTGCCAGTGGATCCAAGGCTCAGATGATTGCTCCTCATGGTGCAGTCAGGACCATGGTTCCAGTAACACCATTGGTCTCTCGGTGTTCCTGGAGGTTGCCTGGCATTCCTGTGGTTGGCTCTGCTATACCAGGGGTCGTATGTACCTGCTTCCATGGAGATAGCTTGATTGGGGCTCTTTCTGCTGAGGTTGCTGCCTTGGTCCTGCTCTGGCAGAGGTTGCTGGCTCAGGCCTGCTACTTCAGAGGTCACTAATTCACTCCCAGTCTGGCAGAGGTCTCTGGTTCAGGTCTGCTCAGGTAAGGGGTCTCTTACAGAAGCAGAAATGACTTTAAGACAGCTGCATCACCAGAGCCCAGCCTAGCTCACAAAGCCATGAATCTGAAGCACACTGCATAGGCTGCAGGCAGCTCCGCAGGTTGGAGAGCATCCTTTCCAAGTAGCTCTGGTCTAAACCTCTTCTAGGCAACTCGGTTGGTTTCTGATTCTTCCATGTACATGGTCTGTTGTCATTATTGCAGCTTGCCTTCTCTTAGGGTCGGTGCTGCTTTCCTGAGTCTTTCTTGTGCTCTGTTCTGCTTGTCTCAAAGGACTCTCAGCAATCTTTATTGATAACTCCAGCAGGGTGAGTAACCTAGTGAATTTGATTGGGTTCAGTGACTTCCCAGAGAGGACACTGGGGGTCATCTGTAAGTTCTCTCTCATTTCCGTGTGAATGTGTGTTTCATGTCTCCCCTGAAGCTAAGAAGAGAGTACTGAAAAAGAGAAAGCACCAAATGGTGATTGATGGCAAACCTGTGGCCATTTTTCTGAAAACCACAAAAAAGCCAGTGGAGGATCCAAGATCCAGAACTCCATCTTTGACACAACCAGCTGAGGCTCCAAGCTCCAGACCTCCATCTTCGACACAGCCAGCTAAGACTACAAGCTCCAGAGCTCCATCTTTGAAAAAGACAGCTGATGCTTCAAGCTCCAGACCTCCATCTTCGAAAAAGACAACTGAGACTACAAGCTCCAGACCTCCATGTTTGAAAAAGACAACTGAGACTACAAGCTCCAGACCTCAGTCTGTGACAAGGACAGCT
>NW_026068088.1:2960943-2973393 GCF_014885135.2 Alexandromys fortis
CATTCTCATGTATTCTTTTTTGTGAATCAGCTAATGTTTGTACATTTAAATCATTCTAAGCTTTGGGGTTATTAGTTTGCAGGGGTTTCCCAACTTAACTATACAGGAAATATTATTTCATGTCATAGAAATGAGAATTCGAGTCCATTACAGAAGCATAGGTTTGGCGTCACCCCTTTTGAGACAGTCTCACTATGCATTCTTGGCTGGACTTGAACTCATGATCCCCTTACCCTTACCTCTACAGTTAAATTGCTAGGATTCCAGGTGTATAGCACTGTGCTCAGAGGAGAAACATGGCTTCTAATAACCAAATGATATTCTACAGTAAAACTCATGCTGCCTTCTTTTGAGTTCAGAATAACTTTCTTTCATAACAACCTGCTATTCCAGAATGCCAGACACAACTGCTCAGGGCCTCTGTTCTTATTGGGACACAAAACTCTTCCTGGGGAGACACAACACACAAATTCACTCCCCTCAGATAGGGAGCCCACAACAGACCAAAGCTCAACTTGGTCAACCAATGACTTTTATTGGGGTTTCTTACAGGAGTATGGGTAAGGGGGTTTCTTTTTTTTATTGATTTTATTGAGCTGTACATTTTTCTCTGCTCCCCTTCCTTCCTTTCTATTTCCTCCTCTTCAACCCTTTCCTGTGGTCCCCATCTCCCAATTTACTCAGGAGATTTTGTCTTTTTCTACTTCCCATGTAGATTAGGTCCATGTATGTCTCTCTTAGGATCCTCATTGTTGTCTAGGTTCTCTGGAATTATGAATTGTAGGCTGGTTTTCTTTGATTTATGTCTAAACATTACTTATGAATGAGTACATATGATATTTTTCTCCCCGGATCTGTGATATAGGTGGGTCTTCTGTCTATATGTTAATTTCATTGGTTAATAAATAAACTGCCTTGGCTTTTTGATAGGGCAAAACTTAGATAGGTGGGGTAGACCACACAGAATGCTGGGAGAAAGAAAGCAGAGTCAGGCAGTTGCCCTGAAGCTCTGGCCCAAGATGGATTTAGGTTAGAATCTTCCCGGTAAGCTACTACCTCGTGGTGGTACACACATTAATAGAAATGGATTAATCAAGTTGTGGGATTTAGCCAGTAAGAGGCTAGAGCTAATGGGACAGGTAGTGTTTAAATGAATATAATTTGTGTGTTGTTATTTCAGGTATTAAGATAGCCATGCAGGAGCTGGGCAGGATGAAAAACAGGCCTGCTTGCCTCATTACTAAAGGTCTGGGTTACTTTACACAATATGATGTCTTCTAGATGCATCCATATGCCTGCAAATTTCAAGATGTCATTAGTTTTTTCTGCTGTGTAGTACTCCATTCTGTAAATGTAGCACATTATCCTTGTTCTTTCTTCAGTCAAGAAGCATTTAGGTTGTTTCCAGGTTCTTGTTATGAAAAACAATTGCTGCTATGAACATGGTTGAGCACATGTCCTTGTGGTATGATTGAGCATCCTTAGGATATAAACCCAAAAGTGGTATTGCTTGCCTTGAGGAAGGTGGTTTCCTAATTTTATCTCAAATTGCCATATTGATAACCCAAGGAACTGTACCAGCTTGCATTATCACCAGCAATGCAAGAGTTATCCCCTTTCCTTACAGCATCAATGTTTTTGATCTTGGCCATCCTTACAGGTATAAGATGGAATCTCAGAGTTGTTTTGATTTGCATTTCTTTGATTGCTAAATATGTTGAACATTTCCTTAAGCGCCTGTCAGCTATTTTAGATTCCTCTGTTGAGAGTTCTCTGTGTAAGTCTATACTACATTTTTTATTGGATTATGTGTTCTTTTCATGACCAATTTCTTTAGTTCTTTGTATATTTTGAGGATCAATCCTTTGTCTAATGTGGGGTTAGTGAAGATCTTTTCCCTTTCTGTAGGCTGTTGTTTTGTCATGTTGACCTTATCTTTTGCTTTATAGAAGCTTTTCAGTTTCAGGAGATCTCATTTATTAACTGTTTCTCTCAGTCTCTGTGCTGCTGGGGTATATTTAGGAAGTGGTCTCCTGTGCCAATGCGTTCAACTGTACTTCCCATTTTCTCTTCTATAAGGTTCACTGTGGCTGGCTTTATGTTGAGGTCTTTGAACCATCTGGACATGAAATTTGTACATGGTGATAGATGTGCATCTATTTTCATTCTTCTACATGTTTATATCCAGGTATGCCAGCACCATTAGTAAAAATGCTTCCTTTTTTCCGTTTCATATTTTTTGCTTCTTTGTCAGAAATCAGGTTTCCATAGCTGTGTGGATTAATATCTGGGTCTTCAATTTGGTTACATTGGTCCTCCTGTCTGTTTTTATGCCAATACCAGGCTGTTTTCAGTACTGTAGCTCTGTAGTAGAGTTTGAAGTCAGGGCCTGTGATGCCTACAAGTTCCTTTATTGTACAGAATTATTTTGGCTATCTTGCATTTTTGGCCTTTCTATATTAATTTGAGTAATGTTCTTTCAAGGTCTGTGAAGAATTTTGATGGGATTTTGATGGGCATTGCATTGAATCTGTAGATTGCTTTTGGTAAGATTGCCATTTTTACTGTGTTAATTCTACCTACCCAAGAGCTTGGGAGATCTTTCCATTTTCTAGTATCTTCTTTAATTAATTTCTTTCTTCGAAGATTTAAAATTCTTGTCATATCATACAGGTCTTCCACTTGTTTGATTAAAGTTACTCTGAGATATTTTATGCTATTTGTACCTATTGGAAAGGGTGATGTTTCTGTGATTTCTTTCTCAGACAAATCATCATCTGTGTAAAGAAGGGCTACTGATTATTTGAGTTAATCTTGTATCATGCTACATTACTGACAGTGCTTATGAGTTGTAGAAGTTCCTCACTCAGGCCTGCTACCTGAGAGGTCGCTAATTACACTCCCAGTCTGGCAGAGGTCTCTGGTTCAGGTCTGCTCAGGTGAGGGGTTTCTACAGGAGTAGAAATGACTTAAAGACAGCTGCATCACCAGAGCCCAGCCTAGCTCACAAAGCTGTGAATCTGGAGCACACTGCATAGGTTGCAGGCAGCTCATCAGGTTGGAGAGCATCCTTTCCAAGTAACTCTGGTCTAAACCTCTTCCAGGCAACTCAGTTGGTTTCTGATTCAGCTACAGGCCTGGTGTCATCATTACTGCTTGTCTACTCTTAGGGTCAGTGCTGCTTTTCTGAGTCTTTCTTGTGCTCTGTTCTGCCAGTCTCAGAGGGACTCTCAGTCTTTATTGATTACTCCAGTAGGGAGGAACCTAGAGAATCTGGTCAGTTTCAGGGTCTTCCTTAGGCTATTTTAACTGGTTTACCTTCTGTCTTTAGGTGCTTATCTTCAGGACAGAATGATTTGATCCTGAAGAAATTTAGACAATAGTCCTACATCACAGGGTTTTTCCAACTAAATAATAGAACATAATATGTATTTCCAGAGTGCTTGTATTAGGGATGAAAGTCAATTACAGTCATCTACAGTCATCTACAGTCTATGGAAGATTAGGTGTGGTGGCATATGCCTTTTTTAATCGCAGTACTCTGGACGCAGAGATAGGCAGAAGTTTGTGAGTTCGAGTCCAGCTTGGTCTATTTAGGGAGTTCCAGGGCTGTAAGGACTCCATAGGGAGACCATATATCAAAAACAAACAAACAAAAAAAAAACCAAGCAAACAAAAAACCAAATGGGAGAATATGGGTAGCTAGTGTGAAAGTCCTAAGCATATGAAGGACATCTCTGGATTTGGTGCCATCAGAAGTTCCTAGAATCAACTCAGAGAGGACACTGGGGGTCATGTGTAAGTTCTCTCTCATTACTGTGTGAATGTGTGTTTCATGTCTCCCCTGAAGCTAAGAAGAGAGTACTGAAAAAGAGAGAGCACCAGATGGTGGTTGATGGCAAACCTGTGACCATTTTCGTGAAAATCACGAAAAACCCAGTGACGGACCAGAGACGCAGACCTCCATCTGTGACACAGTCTCTGGATGAAGCACTGGGTTATGAATCTGATGACGCTATTGTCCAGATGGTGAGTGTTGACGGAGGAGCTGGCACTGTTGCTACAACTGCCTCTGTGGTCACCGCTTCTGCCCTTTTGGTCCAGCGGCTTTAGCTGGGCACTAGCTGTGAGCTAGGTGCTGCTCTAGGTCCTGGGCACCGAAGGTGAATAAACAGGGACAAGATTCCTGTCCTCATGCAGCCTGTATTGGGGTAACGGGACCCGAAGACTGTAAGCAGGTAAATGAACTGAAGGAAAGCACTTCAAAGAGAGAGATGTGGTAGGAGAATAAAAAGAAAATGTAGTTTTGCCTCTTAAGAGGAACAGGGTGAAGGCTTGCAAGAGGAAGATGAAAGACCTTCTTGCTGAGGTGACATTTTAGCCTGAGGTTTAGATGATAAGGCACCCGCCATTAAAAAATGCATTCAACAAATAGACAGGTACTGCTTAAGGTGTGGCAGGCACTGTCATAGGGCTGGGGACACAGACACAGTTGGACTGCTCTTAGGGCCTTGACATCGAGTAAGGGAAACAAAGAAGAGTAAACAGATGTATAATAGAATTCTCTCCAGTGACAATTGCGGGAAGAATAAAAGAGGAAGAGAACAGTGACAGAGCCACCATTCTAAACAGGGTGTAAACAAACAAACCCACATGATGCTTCATCTAGAGACCATGAGTAAATTAAAGGACCTAGTGTAGGGGTCTGAGGAAATGCTGAAGGAAGACCCCAGACTCAAACAGCATGCAAGAACAAAGAGTATTTATTGCTATACCAGCACGTGGGGTCAAACAGCTGTACAAAATGGCAACAACCCCAGGGGAGCAGGCAGGCTCCTTTTAAGCACAGCTAAGGGGAGTTTTGGTGACAGTTAGGTCACTTCAAATATAATTGGTTAGTTAGGCAACAGTTACATTAGTAAAATTTAATTGGCTGTGGTTATAGTTTTACCCTTTGGGGCATACTTGGGCAAGGGAGCTTACTAGAACTGTCCTTTTTGGTCACTGCTTTGAGGTACTGTGGAAAGTGCCTCAGGTCTGGTGTTTGCTGTCTCCCTCATTGTCCTTTTAGGAAACTGAAACTCAGGCCCAGCTGTAAAATGGGAACACTTCAGACCTTTCTAGCTTCCTGGTTTTGTAGTAAGAACATTCTAGGCTGAGGGAAGCACACGCGCAGGCCTCACAGGAACTGAAGCTCATGAGGCAAGAGGAGGGGGAGGCAGTGAGCAAGGGAGAGAGCTAGGGACAGGAAAGGGTACTGTGAGACAGGGTATAGGATTTTAAATCCAGTGCAGAACTTCACCTGATATTTTTGAGCCTCATGATAAGGGAACTTGATTGCACTTTTTAAAATATTTATTTATTTTAGTGTATGAGTGGGTGCTCTACCTGCATGTAGGGCTTATGCTAGAAAGGAGCATCAGAGCCCACTACTGATAGTTGTGGGAACTGAACTCAGGTCCTCTGGAAGAGCAGCAGTGCTCTTGACTTAAAAAAAAAAGCACCCAAATACAAACTTTGTGATATATCAAGTCAATGACTTTAATTGATTTGCCTAACCAGCCTCCAGAGAAAAAGAAGCACGTCTTCAAAAGCATGGGACTGTCCACATTGTCTGAGGAGAGATTAAATGAGGATCACAAAACACCCACGGATATCGACAGGAACGACACAAATGCAGCTTCACCTCCTCTCAGAGGCTCTGCTGACAGCTCTGGGTCCTCGAAGATGAATGATAACGAAGATACCTGTGCCATATGCATGGATACTATTAGCAACAAGCGTGTGCTCCCTAAGTGCAAGCATGAATTCTGTTCCTCTTGTATCACCAAGGCCTTGTCATTAAAGCCTGTCTGTCCTTTGTGTCAGACGTCCTACGATATCCAGAAAGGGAACCAGCCAGATGGAACCATGACTTTCACCACTTTAAGACAGTCACTTCCGGGTTATGAAGACTGTAGCACAATTGAGATTTACTACATTATAGAAAGTGGCATCCAAACAGTAAGTGTACCAGGGAATGTGAGTTTCTTTTGACTCTGCTAGAGTTACCAGCACCAAAGGGGTCATTTTGTAGCCTCTTGGATGCCGATTTTCCCGGGAACTCATTCAGTGATTGTGGTAGGCACATAATAACTAGAGGCTATACTATTCACTTAGAACTTGGATGTCTTTTCAACTATTTCAACAGTATTGGGGCTGAACCCAGCCCCTTGTGCATGCCAAGCAAGCACTGTCAAGCTGCGCATCTAGACTTTCATGTCTTTTTTTTTTTTTAAAGGTAGAGACCATATGTTAGGATGGGTCAAGTTGGGTGGGTATGACTGTAATCTGAAGAGGAGAACTATGAATTATTCAGAATATGAGCAAAATAGCACTTTCTTCCTAGTTTTCAGTAGACTTCACCTATGATCCACACACCTTTAGTATAGTAGATTTCAGAGGCATGCCATTTCTTATCTAACATTTTCCTTTCCTCATACAGGATGAGCACCCTAACCCAGGAAAGCCCTACCGTGGAACACGACGAACTGCATACTTGCCTGATAATCAGGAGGGAAGATACGTCTTGGATCTACTCAGAGAAGCCTTTAACAAAAGGCTGATTTTCACAATACAAGACTCTCGAGTACCAGGAGTGTCTGATGTTGTTACTTGGAATGGCATCAGTCATAAAACATCCACGTTTGGAGGACCAGGAAAGTAAGAGCCCTTTGAAATGTAATGGTTGCTGAACAAAGTATACGGGGTGTTAAGTGCTGCGGTTTGAGGCTGTGGTATGAAAAGGCATTCTAGCAGTAGATGTTAACCCAGTGTCTTAGTTAGGGTTTCTATTGCTGTGATAACCAAAAGCACCTAGGGAAGAAAAGGTGTATTTGGTTTACATCTCCTGAGTCATAGTCACTGAGGGAAGAGAGGCAGGAACTCAAACCAGGCAGGAAACTGGAGGAGCTGATGCAGAGGCCATGGAGGGATGCTATTTCATGGCTTATGCCTCATGGCTTGTTCAATCAGCTTTCTTATACCCACCCATGACCACCAGCCCAGGACTGGCACCGCTGACAATGGACTGGGCCCTTCCCACATCAATCACTAATTATGAAAATGAGCCAGGTGGTGGGGTGGCACATGATTTAATTCCAACACTGGGAAGGCAGAGACAGATAGACCTCTGTGAGTATGAGGCCATCCTGGTCTACAAGAGCTAGTTCGAGGACAGTCTCCAAAGATACAGTGAAAACCCTGTCTCAAACAACCAAAAAAAAATAAAAGAAAGAAAGAAAAATACTAATCTATAATGATAACTTCAAAGAGAAAAAATGGTTTGAGTTGGGTAGTGGTAGAATATGTCTTGAATCCCAGAATTTGGGAGGCAGAGACAGGTGGATATCTGAGTTTTAGGCTGTCTTGAAAAAAAAAATTGATCCCTCCAACCTTCTACTCTGCCATTTATAATGTCTGACTTGGTTATTAAATTTTGCATCAAAGCTGAGCAGTGGTGGTGCACACCTTTAATCCCAGTACTCAAGAGACAGAGGCAGGTGGATCTGTAGTTGTAGGTCAGCCTAGTCTACAGACAGAATTTCATGACAGTCAGGTCTACACAGAGAAACCTTGTTTCTATGCCCCCCAAAATGCATCAAAATTGGAGTTTCAGAACCCAAGATGAATGGTGCCCAAGTTGATTTAATTTTAGTGTTTCATGTCAATTTGAAATGTAGATACTAAGAATACTTGCTTTGACTTTTTAAAAAATAATGTTTATTTGTTTTTATTTACATTTTTGCTTTGCCTACATTTATGTCTGTGTGAGGCTGTCAGATTCCCTGAAGTTACAGACAGGTGTGAGCTGACATGTGGGTGTTGGGAATTTAACCAGGGTCTTCTGGAAGCACAGCCAGTGCTCTTAACCTCTGAACCATGTCTCCAGCCCTGCTTTGGTTTCTTTTAAGGTCCTCTTATTCTTCCTCACCCCTATCTTCCCATTGTCCACAAAGAGGCTAAACTCACATGGATGAAACATGATAGGAAGAAAGTCTTCATTATAAAGAGTCCCAAGATGGTGGGAGATGTTTCCAGGAAATCTGACTATACTTCATAAATCTCAGAGTTCCTCTACTTGTGGCATCCAAAAGAAAACTATCCTGAGACCTTGTCAAGTTTCCCATTTTGAAAGTCCTACTATGGTATGATTACCTTCTCTGTAGAACATAACACTATGTGCACCAGTACTTGGAATGAGCTAAGGTATTAAGCAATGTGTGGAAAACAGATGCTGGTCAGTCAGCTGGGCACTTCAGTGACTAGATACCAGCCACTGTCTGATTGCCTGAGGATGCTGGATCCCAGAATACTAGATGCTCAGATGTAAACTGTACAGATTTTGTTGTTGCTGTTTAGAGGCAGGGTCTCACTGTGTGGCCCAGGCTGGCTTCAGACTCACAGAGATCTGAATGCTGTCGCCATCCTAGTGATGGGATTAAAGGCCGGTGCCACCATACCCGGCTATTGTACAGACTCTTGAGAATTATTTGGGAGGAAGCTAACAGGATTCTTTTTTCTTCATGCAGTTCTGGCTACCCCGATCCTCAGTATCTGATGCGTGTCAAGGAGGAGCTGAAAGCAAAAGGAATTGAATTAGGAAAGCACTGGGAAGACATCTGTCCACTTTCAAGAGAAATTTGTTTGGAGGCCACACAATAGGACAGGCCTCAATCTTTGTGTAGAATAAACTTTGTAACAGTTTTCATGTTAAGCAGATGTAGTTTCTTATAAAAGCAGAAGTCTAATTGCCGGTCATTTCTAGAGTGTTTCTCGTTCTTGGTAGGCAAAATATGAAGGGCACGTGCTGGGAGATCATAACGTGAGAACACATGAGCTCAGACCCACAGCATCCATGTAAGAGTTGGTGTGATGGCATACACTTGTAAACTTAGCCCTGGGGAGTGGAGATGGAAGGATTTCTGGAGCTCACTGGCTAGTTAGTCTAGCCCAAACCCAAACCATGGGCTCCAGGTTCACTGAGAGACCTTGTCTCAAGAAATCGGGTGCATCTGGGCAATGTGGCGCATGACTTTAATGCCAGGAATTAGGAGGCAGTGGCAGGCCATCCCAGGCCAACCTGGACTTCATAGCCCAAGCTCCAGGACAGCTAGAGCTACATAGTGAGACACTGTCTCAAAACAAACAAAGCAAATTTGAGCGTAGACAGAAATAAAGACATCTAACATCACCCTCTGACCTCTAAATGCACCTGTAAACACATTCACACCTGTGCACACACACACAGAGAACAGTTTTAGGACAGAAAAACAATAAAGAATTTCAAATTTTTGCTGAGAAAGTCTGATCTCATTCTCGTGTTCTATCAGGGGTGCTGCCCTGTATGAAGTCACCTTCTATATCTTTCATTGAACCGCTGGCAACTAGTAGAACCTCTCCTGATGCTTGTTTTGCTTTATACATGGTCTCTCTGTGCAGCTCTTGAACTCTCTTTGTGGACCAGATTGGTCTTGAATTTCGATTTGCCTGCATCAGCCTTCTGAGAGCTGTGGTTAAATACCTGTGCTACATGCCTGATTGTATTTGTTTGTTTGTTTGTTTTATTTTTTATTTTTTTGTCATTGCTTTTTGCTTTCGGTTGATTTGGTTGGTTTGGTTTTGGTGTTGGTACTTAAGCCCAACATCAATTTGTTCCATTCCAAGACCTTTGATCATGTTCCATGGCTATCTTTCTTGTAGTATGTTAGTTGTTTCATTTTTACTTTAAAAGTAAAACCCTTGTGTAAATGGGAAAGTGAAACCATTGTGTAGATGGAAAGTTTAAAAACAGGATTGACTGGAAAAGACCACCACTTCCCTCCCTACCGTGAGAAATTTGCCCAGAAGGTCAGGCAACTTTTATATTAAGTAGAACGGAAGACTCTTATGTGTCAGGATATAGAACCTTGTAGACAGTTGGGGCTTAGTGTGTGTTTGTTGCTCAGCCAGGTTCTATTGTTATACATAAGGTTATGTAGTAGATCACCTGACATTTAGAAGGTAAACCCACCAGAAACTTAAGCGTCCGCTGGAGGGTTAAATTCACATTGTCACGGCCTGTGAAAAACACTGCCTTTGTAATTGCTGGCTATCTCCCCTGCAGTGTATTCCTTATATGTTGGGCACAGTTTTCCTGTGTTCTCTTAGTAGGATGACTTTTCCCCAAACTGTATATCCTCACAAATAAAATAAGACAGTCAAACCTTTTGTCCCAAACTGCCATAAAAAAGAAAAACTTAGAAGCCTGTTCTCTATAATTACCTCCCTGACAGGATGATTGGGCCAGAGGGAAGTCCTTCTGAAGAGATCACATAGGAAGTTTCACAGAGTGGAACTGCAGGTGTCTGGCCTTGCCAAATCTTGTCCTTCAGGATTTCTGATGAATTAGTGTGGTATTGCAAGTGTCTATCTTTGGAGTATCATAGTTCTTGAAGAGATGAATAGCACCTAACTGACCAACCATGTCCAGATATTATTAATCACACTTAAGAAATGTAAAATAATGCACATATTCTTATTTTTTCTTTAGATCTCTCAGTGTTTTTTGTTTGTTTGTTTGTTTTGTAACCTATAGCGGCCTCTTTAAGAGACAGCTGGATGGCTGGAACGTTGCCATAGCTGCAGCTGCAGTTAGATATAAATTAATTGATAAGATTTTCTATGTATCTCAAAGAATACCTGTGTCCCCAAGAGTCTCACTTGTAGCTTTTCATTAACAACAAATTGTTAGTGAATGGCTATATATTCGCTTGGGAATTTGTAACAGCTAAAGAAAGAAAACTGGAAGAGTAAAGAATGTAGAAGAATAAAGAATGTAGAAAAATGAAGAAGCCTCACAGCCTTGGCTGCCAATGCTGACGTGGCATAAAAGAAAGACCTCTTTTAAAGGATCCATGGTGTCCCTGCTCACCATCAGCAAATGGAGCCCAGAGCCCCCCAAAATGCTGACTACCAAGAAGCCATGCTTGAATATGTTCTTTTGTGTCTAGAATTTCTTTCCAAGCCTTTTCAGGTTTTAATAAAGCAACTTTTTTTTATTTCCTCCTAAATTTTATTTTATTTTTTGTTTGAATCTCCTTATTTATTGTATATCTGTAAAGCTTCTTAAAATAACTTTTAAAATAATACCAATCAAAATTTCTTCTTCCTCCTTTCCTCCCACTTTCCTTCTACTCCCCCACTCTTCCTCCCTCTCTCCCTTTCAGGTCCTGAGAGATGGCAGGGTACCCTGCCCTGTGGGAAGTCGAAGTTCCTCCCCGCTCAATCCAGGCTTAAGAAGGTATGCATCCAAATAAAATAGGATCCCCAAAAGCCAGTACATGCAGTAGAGAAAAATCCTAGTGCCATTATTATTGGCTTCTCGGTCTGCCCCCAATTGTCAGCCACATTCAGAGGGTTCAGTTTGATCCCATGCTTGTTCAGTCCCAGTCCAGCTGGATTTGGTGAGCTCCTATTAGCTCAAGCACACTGTCTTAGTGGGTGGACCAACACCTGGTGGTCCTGACTTCCTTGCTCATATTCTCCCTCCTTCAGCTCTTCAACTGGACCTTGGGAGCTCAGTCTAGTCCTTCGGAGTGGGTCGCTGTCTCTATCTCCATCCATTGCTGGACACAGGTTCATATTCATATTTTTGAGTCTGAGTTATCTCACACAGGATAGTGTTTTCTATTTCTATCCATTTGCATACAAAATTCAAGATGTCATTCTTTTTTTCCTGCTGAGTAATACTCTAATGTATAGATGTGCCATACTTTCTTTATCCATTCTTCCATTGAGCGACATCTAGGTTGTTTCCAGGTTCTGGCTATTACAAATAATGCTACTATGGAACATGGTTGAACAAACGCTTTTGTAGTATGATTGGGCAGCTCTTGGGTGTAGGATTGTTAGGCTATCTTGGGTTTTTGTTTTTCCATATAAAGGTGATTATTATTCTCTCAAGGTCTGTGAAGAATTTTGTTGCGATTTTGATGGGGATTGCATTAAATCTATAGATTGCCTTTGGTAGAATTGCCATGTTTCCTATGTTGATCCTACCAACCTAAGAGTATGGGAGATCCTTCCATTTTTCTGGTATCCTCTTCAATTTTTCTTCAAAGAATTAAAGTTTTTGTCAAATAGATCTTTTACTTCCTTGGTTAGTGTTACTCTGAGATATTTTGTACTATTTATGGCTATCATGAAAGGTGATATTTCTCTGATTTCCCCCCCTGCTTCTTTATGCTTTGTGTGTAGCAGGGCTACTGATTCTTTTTTTTTATTGAGAAAAGGAAAAAAAAGTTTCTGCCTCCTCCCAGCCTCCCATTTCCCTCCCCCTCATTCCACTCTTCTCCCCTCCCCCCACTCCTCTCCCCTTCCCTCTCCAATCCAAAGAGCAGTCAGGGTTCCCTGCCCTGTGGAAAGTCCAAG
>NW_026068088.1:2975835-2980321 GCF_014885135.2 Alexandromys fortis
GGAGAGGCCTGGTGTCTTGGTCCAGTCTTTGCTGTGAATGAGTCTCTGGGTGTATCTTTTCAGTGTAGAAGCAGGGACCGTCCCGTTGAGCTGGAACTCCTCAGCACCCAAACATGGACTACCGTCCAGATGGAACTCCTCAGGACCGCTCTGGGTAGGTTGTGGATGCAAGCCTGATGTCTCTCCTGGTGCGGGGTTCGGATCTCCTTGCTGCTTGGGTGGCTCGTAAACAAAGGGCCTACCTAGCTCACTGCAGGCAGGCTAGTGGGACAAAGGAGCTACCACCCTCCTGTTTGCCCTGACGATTTGGATTCGGTCCTAGAGCCCGAACAGGCTGAGCTGGGAGATGTTATGTGGTCAGAGAGGGGAGGGAGTCAGACGGAGGGGGGGGTAGGGTTGTGGATGCAAGCTGGGTGGGATAGGAAGAGAGAGGGGGTATCGGGCAGAGTAGCCCCTGAGGATGACCAGGAAGTGTGGGAGGGATGACTGAGTTCCCTGTCCCGGGCTGCTGCTGCGGTCAGAAACTCACTCACCCCCGTGATGTCTCTCCTGGTGCCTGGACCGATCTCCTTGCTGCTTGGGTGGCTCGTAAACAAAGGGCTTACCTAGCTCGCTGCAGGCAGGCTAGTGAGGACAAAGGAGCTACCACCCTCCCGTTTGCCCTGCCGATTTGGATTCGATCCTAGAGCCCGAACAGGCTGGGCTGGGAGATGTTATGTGGTCAAAGAGGGAAGGGAGTCAGACGGAGGGGGGGAGGGTTGTGGATGCAAGCTGGGTGGGATAGGAAGAGAGAGCAGGGCTACTGATTCTTTTGAGTTGATCTTGTACCCTACCACATCACTGAATGTATTTATCAGCTGTATGAGTTCTTTGATAGAATTTTTGCGGTCACTGATGTACACTATCATATCATCTGCAAAGAACGAAAGTTTGACTTCTTCCTTTCCAATTCAAATCCCTTTGATCTCCTTATGTTATCTTATTGCTATTGATAGAACTTCAAGCACTATGTTGAAGAGATATTGAGAGAGTGGACAGCCTTGTCTTCTTCCTGATTTTGTGGAATGGCTTTGAGTTTCTCTCCATTTAATTTGATGTTGGCTCTTGGCTTGCTCTATATTGCTTTTTTTATATTTAGATATGATCCTTGTATTCCTAATCTCTCCAAGACCTTTATCATAAAGGGGTGTCGAATTTTGTCAAATGCCTTTTCAGCATCTAATGGAATGATCATGTTTTTTTTTTTCAGTTTATTTATATGATGGATTACATTGATAGATTTTCATATATTGAACCAGCCCTGCATCTCTGGGATGAAACCTACCTGATCATAATGGATAATTCCTTTTTGATGTGTTCTTGGATTCAGTTTGCCAGTATTTCATTGAGAATTTTTGCATCGATATTCATGAGTGAGCTTGGTCTGTAATTCTCTATCTTGGTTGAGTCTTTGTGTGGTTTTGGCAGTAGGGTAACTGTAGCTTCATAAGAGGAGTTTGGCAATAACTCTTCTGTTTCTATTATGTGGAACTCATTAAGGAGTATAGGCATCAGCTCTTCTAGAAAGTTTTGATAGAATTCTGCCCACAAACCATCTGATCCTGGGCTTTTTTTGATTGGTAGGTTTTTTTATGACAGCTTCTATTTCCTCCCAACTTATAGGTTTATTTAAATTGTTCACCTGGTCTTGATTTAATTTTGGTATATGTTATTTATCTTAAAGATGTCCATTTCTTTTACATTTTTCCAATTTTGTGGCATACATGCTTTTGTAGTAAGACCTAATAACTCTCTGAATTTCCTCACTGTCTGTTGTTATGTCCCCCTTTTCATTTCTGATCTTGTTAATTTCTTAATTTGAGTGTTCTCCCTCTTCCTTTTGATTAGTTTGGATAGGGGTTTGTCAATCTGGTTGATTTTTTTCAAAGAACCAGTTTTTTTTGTTTCATTGATTCTTTGGATTATTTTCTGTATTTCTATTTTGTCGATTTCAGCCCTCAGCTTGATTATTTCCAGTCTTCTACTCCTCCTGGATGAGTCTGCTTCTGTTTTCTGGAGCTTTCAGGTATTCTATTAAGTCTCTAATGTGAGATTTCTCCATTTTCTTTATTTGGGCACTTAGTGCTATGAACTTTTCTCTTAGCACTGCTTTCATAGTTCCCATAGGTTGGGTTATGTTTTGTCTTTATTTTCATTGAATTTAAGGAAGACATTTCTTTCTTTCTTTCTTCCTTGGCCCAGGGGTGGTTCAGTAGTCGACTCTTCTTTTTGCAACCCTTTACTCTGAGGTAATGTCTGTCTTTGAGGTTGAGGTGTGTTTCTTGTAAACAGCAGAATGTTGGATCCTGTTTTCGTATCTATTCTTTTAACCTGTGCCTTTGTATTGGTGAATTGAGTTCATTGATATTAAGTGATATTAATGACCATTGGTTGTTAACCCCAGTTATTTTTATGGTAGTGGTGTTTTTGTGTTTCCCTTCTTTGGTTGAGTTACTGGAGGGTTTTCAGATATCTGTGCTATTGTGGGTGTTGTTGGCTTCCTTGTGTTGAGGCTTTCCTTCTAGTACTTTCTGTAAGGCTGTGTTTGTGGATATGTATTATTTAAATCTGTTTTTGTCATGGAATATCTTGTTTTCTCCATCAATGGTGAATGCAAGCTTTGCTGGGTATAGTGGTGTTTGCTTGCATCAATGGTCTCTTAGTGTCTACAGCACATCTATCCAAGACCTTCTGGCTTTCATGGTTTCCATAGAGAAGTCAGGTGATAGGTTTACCTTTGTAAGTAACTTGGCCTTTTTCCTTTGCGGCTCTTAATATTCTTTCTTTATTCTGTATGTTTTATGTTTGGTTATTATATGGCTATTGGATTTTTTTGATCCAGTATATTTGGTGTTCTGTAAGCTTCTTGTACCTTCATAGGAATATCCTTCTTTAGGTTGGGAAAGTTTTCTTCAATAATTTTGTTGAATATATTTTCTGGGCCTTTGAGCTGTAATTCTTCTCCTTCTTCTACCCCTATTATTCTTAGGTTTGGTCTTTTCATGGTGTCCCAGAGTTACTGGATGTTTTGTGATGAGAATTTGTTGGATCTGCTGTTTTCTTTGATCAATGCATCTATTTCCTCTATAGTATCTTCATCACCTAGATTCTTTCTTCTATCTCTTGTATTCTGTTGTTTATACTTGTCTCTGTAGTTCTTGTTCATTTACCCAGATTTTCCATACCCAGCTGTCCCTCAGTTTGTGTTTTCTTTATTACCTCCATTTTGGTCTTCAAGTCTTGAACTGTTTCCGTTACCTCTTTTATTGTTTTTTTGTGTTGTTCTTTTCTTGTGTATTTTTGAGGGATTTATTATTCTTTTCTAACTTATTGTTTGTCTTCTCTTCCATTTGTTTAAGGGAGTTTTTCACTTCCTGTTTAAAGGTCTCTATCATTTTCATAAAGTTACGTTTAAAGTTGATTTCTTCCACTTCTTCTGTGTTAGAATGTTGAAGTCTTTCTGTTGTATGTTCACTGGATTCTGGTGTTATCATGTTGCTTTTCAGGATTGGGGAGGAATTCTTGTATTGGTGCCTGCCCATCTCTTTCTTCAAATGTGGCCAGCAGAGTTTTGGCATCCTGGACTAAACTTTGCTGTGGCTAACTATGTACTTGGGAGTTTTTCTTGGTCTGCCCTCTCTTAGGTCCCTCAGCACTGGAGCAGGCTCTCAGATTCCCTCCTCCCTGAAGCAGGCTGTGTTGTGAGATCCAAGGACCTCTCAGATGAAAAGGCAGGCTTGGAAGGCAGGGTAGAATGGGGTAAAGAATGCCAGCAGCAGGCAACTCACCCCACTGGATGGCCAGAAAAGCTTAGGGGATTGGAGGGGGCCTTGATTCAGTCCCCTGAGACTGTCTGGCCATGTGTCCACTTATTCACATTTCTGGATCCTCTCAGCACAGGAGCAGGGTTTCTTGTCAGGTTGTAAGGCCCTTACAAACAAAAAGGCAGGCTTGGGGGACAGGGTGGGATGGTAGAAAGAAGCCCCAGTAGCAGGAACACTCCTGCTGGCTCTCCAGATCCCTCAGTCCTGAAGCAGGCTGTGTTGGGGGATCCAAGAACATCTTAGATGAAAAGGTGTGCTTGGGGGCAGGGTAGAATGGGATAAAAAAGTGAGCAGCAGGGAACACACCCCACTGGATGGCCTGAAAATCTTAGGGAATTGGAGGGGCCTGGATTCAGTCTCCTGGGACAGTCTGGCCATGTGGCTACTTACTTACCTCTCCAGATTTCCTCTGCACAGTAAAAGCAATTTCACAACAAAAGTATATGCTCTACTATGTTTATAGCAGCATTGTTTGTAATAGCCAGAACCTGGAAACAACCTAGATGCCCTTCAATTGAAGAATGGATGAAGAAAGTATGGAATATATACATATTAGAGTACTACTCAGCAGTAAAAAACAAGGACTTCTTGAAGTTTGCAGGCAAATGGATGGAAATAGAAAA
>NW_026068088.1:2980947-2991180 GCF_014885135.2 Alexandromys fortis
AGACAGAAATCTTTAATAAATAAATAAATAAATAATAAAAAATAAATAAAAGAAGGTAAATAAAAACATTCAAGCAGAATGAAACACTGTTTCTCAATAGAGTGGATTAGCTGTGGCTAGTCATTATCCCTATTTACAGATACCAAGAAATCTTAACAAAATAGAGAAAGCAGGAAGTTTTGAGGCAGAGTAGAGAAACAGAGTCAGTCACCAAGAATCAGAGGAACAAGAATCCAGATAGGGAGAGCTTAAAGACAACTGAATCTAGGCACTCTGTTGATTCATCCCAGACATTGTGCCCCTGGAAGCTTACTGCTTATGCTGTAGGGAGAGAGCTGTAAAGTCCTCACTGATACCTGTGAAATTCCAGAGAAAAATGAGGATGTAGTCTGAAAACTCTGAGCATGCACAGACAGCAGAATAGAATCTTCAGATATCCCAAGAGGCAAGAACTAGAATTCTGGACCTTTATGGGGGAGGGTAACATGGAGAATGTACTATGTTTTTCTCACAGACACATCAAAAGTAATGTAGACTGAGCTTTGCCAGGACCATGCCCATGTACTCCCACTCAGCATAGCTTACTATGGTGTTGATAATGAAATACTTTATGAAATTAATGTAATTTTTATTTTTGTATGGGAAAGTAAATGGGAAAGAGTTTTAAAATGGTATTCTAGATACTAAAGGGGTTATGATACAAATTTGGAGTTTTATAAATATGGAGGAAATAGACGTTAAAAATCCACACCTCCCACCATTCTCTGCAAAATAACTTACAGGTAGATTAATGATGGGGGAAGCTTTGTTAGCCAATCATCTTTAAGAAGTGAAATCTAGTTAAGGCGTGGCTTCCTGGAGGTCAGTAGAAAAACTGGGACTGACCAGGTACTTGCTTTCTCTGGGTGATTCCCACGGGATACAGTGAAACTTTGACTTTCCATTCTTGTGGCATGAGTTTCCCCTTATAATAAGTAAAAATATAATTGTTTATCTTTAAGCTAGCCTTGTTATTTCCCAAATTGAGCTAACTTCTACAGTTGGTGCCTGGTTCATGGCACCACTAGAGTCTCTGGTGGCTCTGGCCAGCATAGAATTCCTGCATATTGGCCGCTGCTACCACCTGACTTCTGGTTCCCTGTACTCACAGAAGCTCAAGCAGTGCAGCAGGGAGTTGCAGGAGGCCAAGGTATAAAAGGCCAAGGAGCTCATGCCCAGCACTGCCACCACTGCTGGGGGCAAGAGCTGAGGAGCTCACACCCAGCCCAGCTCCATCATGCTACTGCCGGCAACATACCCTCTGTCCTGAGTAGGAGGCACCTGCCTCCCTCTGCTGACTGTCTTGTGAGGCTGTTGAACAGCCACAGACATCCACAGAGCACACAGTCTGTGATTTATCTTTCAATATTTTGCTCTAAAATCAGATTTCAAACCAGCCATATGAGTACTGCTATGCCCTGCAGAGTTAGTTTTGTAAGTGCCAGGTAATGGTTATTGCACCTACTCCAGCTAATTAAACCACAGGTGAGATTTATAATTCATAAGTTGCTGATTGAAAAAGGCAATATGTCAGACAACATAACTATCCAAGTTTTAATAGCCTCTTCACTTACTCCATGCATAAGGTTTTCACAATGTATATGATGTACCTTCTACATCCACTATTTTTATTTCTGGGGCTTAGTCTTGTCCTCAATATTTTTTTCTTAAAATTATTGTTTGACAATAGGGCCAAAAATGAGGAATTTTTAGAAATGGTTCAGTCATTACAGACTGAATCCAGGCTACCTTTGAAAGAAGTTGGGAATCTGAAGAAGGACACGACCACCCTAACTAACAATACTCAGTCAGCTGAGGTACTTTTAGACATGGTACAGACTAGTATGAAACTTCGTGAAGAGGAGGGTGAACATCTAAAGGAGAATACAAACACTTTGACTAACAAAACTCAGTTGAGTGAGGTACTTTTATAAGTGATACAGACTGACAACAAACTTCTCAAAAAAGAGATTGTACATCTGAAAGACAATTCTAAGAATTTAACTAACAAGAATCAGTCAACTGAGATGCTTTTGTAAATGGTACAGACTGATAGTAATTTATTTAAAGGGAGATTCAGCATTCTGGAGAAGGAAACAGTCGATTTGGCACATAAAACCCAATCAATGACAGTGGGTGCTGAATCATTATTTGAGAGAATTCGCACCATTGAATGTATTAATTGGACTCTGTCAAGGAGGTATCACAGATTGACTAATAGAATATCTGTCCAAGAAGGTAATATGCATGCCTTGAAGATTATTTCCAAGGATGAGACATTATCTCTATTGGACAGACTTCATTCCTTGAAATCCTCAATGAGGGCATTAGAGTAGAACACTGGACAGGAGGTCCAGACATTACAAAAGGCTGTGGTAAACAGATTTGAAAAGATTGAGGAAATTATTGAATTTGATGACAAAAGGTTAACAGGCAAAATTTAACATCGTCAGTATATAAAAATCTCCAAAATAGCTTCTACAGAGTTCTACCTGTCTTTCCAGTAATAACACCCAAAAAAGTATCTTGCTCCAAGTACCATAAGGTTGTCAAAGAATGCATATGGGAGCTCATATGTATGACTAATCTAAAAGAAATTAAACAAGCAATTGTGGATTGTGGAATACAATTGTCCTTTTTTAGGGAAGTGGTCAAAACATGGACTTTCAGTAGCAAGGCCATGCCTCAAGATTGGGCTCAGTTAACCTCTGCAGTCCTAGAAAGTGGAGCACAATTGCTTTGGAGATGCTATCTTAAAGAGAAAGCGAGAATTTTATAGCAACAAGAAAAAGCAAAAAGACATGAGATTTCGCTAGATCAAATTCTAGGTGAAGGACTTTACTCTGATCCTCAGGATCAAGTTCTTTATGATGACCACACCCTTTCCCTAAGTAGCACAGCAGTTTTAAAGGCTTGAGACAGAATTCAGGAACTAGGAAAGAGAATTGAATCATGTCTTAGGGTTAAACAGGGTCAGAGGGAGCCTTTTAGTGACTTGTTGCAAAGATTAACTAGGGTTGTACAAATTAGGGTAACTGACTCAGAAGCCAGATGTATAACAATTGAATCTTTGGCTTATGAGACTGCCAACATAGAGTGCAAAAGGATCCTTGGGCCTTTAAAGATCAGATCAGCACCCATGGATGAATGGGTCTTACATACTGTGAATACCAAGATACTTGACTATGGCACTGAAGCTTGGGTAGGAGAAGCAATTTGCAATGGTAAGAGAAGACATCAAAATACCAAATGTTTTAATTGTGGTAGAATGGGACATCAGAGAAAGGATTGTAGGCAATGGATTTTTATGAATAATACCTACTCTGGGAATGACAGAAATAGGAGGAATCAGCCTTCAAGTATATGTAGGAGGTGTGGCAAAGGTCGACATTGGACCAATGAATGTAGGTCAATGAAAGACAAGTCAACCTGATTCCATTGGGAAACACCTTGGGGTCCTCTCAGAAACCCCCATGATGAATGTGGTCCAGTTGTTCCCAATTACTGTGAAGAACGTGTCTCACCAGGAAAATTAAAAAATCTAATGCCTGTTATAAAAAGCAATACAGATCTAAATGATGGGATAAATGTGGAGAATGAGTCAAGAATTCTGATAGGACAGAGGATTGATAGGAAAGTATATTTTGGAACACTTCTATAAATGAACAAATATCAAAGCTAAGACTATGTATAAATGGCAATTTTATTGAAGGCTTATTAGACACAGGTGCGGATGTAAGTATCATTACTCCAGAATCTTGGCATCTGAATTGGACTCTTAAGGAGGTAGATGTTCAGTTCTGGGGAATTGGAACTGTATCTCAGGTAACACAAAGCACGAGATGGATTCATAGGGCCAGAAGGGCAAATAGGAAAGCTAAGGCCATATATATAGCCAATATTGTAGTGAATTTGTGGGCTTATGACCAATTGCAGCATTGCAACACTCAGATTAACATTCCTGCAGCCCCAAAACATATATTTCTGAAGAAAATATTAGAAGATATTACAGACACCAGACATTCAGGCTGTACAAGAACACAAAGTAGTTGATAACCCTTCAGATGTACCAACAACCCTGCCTTTAAGATGGTTGATTGAAAAAACAATATGGGTTAAGCAGTGGTCCCTAGCTGAGGAAAAGTTGCAGTCTTTAGAACAGCCTATACAGGAGCAACTAGATGTTCAACATATAGAAGAATCACCAGCTCTTGGAATTTTTCTGAATTTTTTTTTTTTGGTTTTTCGAGACAGGGTTGTGGCTTTGGAGCCTATCCTGGCACTAGCTCTGTAGACTAGGCTGGTCTCGAACTCACAGAGATCCACCTGCCTCTGCCTCCCGAGTGCTGGGATTAAAGGCATGCGCCACCATCGCCCGGCTTCCTGAATTTGTTGTTAAGAAGAAATCTGGAAAATGGAGAATGGTGACATATTTTACAACTATCAACAAGGTTTTTTCAACCTATAGGCCCTCTGCAATCTGGAATTTGTCTCTCTGTTACCAAAGGGATGACCTCTCATTGTTATTGGTTTAAGGAAGTTTTTTCTTTCTTCACTATAACTTTACAAGAAAAAGATAGAGAAAAGTTTGCCTTCATAATGCCTACTTATAATAATTCCCAGCCTATTAGGAGATATCAGTGTACTTCCTTTCCACAAGGAATGCTCAATAGCCCCACCCTATACCAATACTTTGTCAGCTAGCTAGCCATTGGAAATAATATGTAAACAATTTTCTAAGTCTATAATTTGCCATTACATGGATGTCATTTTGTTATTTGATTCAAATAAAGATACTTTAGTAAGGATGTTTGAAGAAGTAAAGAAAGTTTTGCCTAAATGGTGATTACAAATTGCTCCTAATAAGATTCAAAGAGGTGATTCTGTTAATTACTTAGGTTATAGGTTTACAGAAAATTAAAACATAAAAGGCACAAATTAGGAGGAACTAGTTGCGGACTCTTAATGACTTTCAAAGATTATTAGGAGACATTTCCAGTCTATGACCAGCTGTTGGGATAACACCTGATCTAATAATTCATTTAAACAAAACCTTAGATGGTGATAAATTAAATAGTCCCAGATAATTAAAAGCTGAAGCAGAAAAGGAATTGATTATTGAGGAAAAATTTTAAGAGGCACATGTGAATAGAGTGAATCCAAATCTTTATTGTATTCTAGTCATATTGCCTTCCAGAATTTCTCCTAATTTCTCTGACATGAATATTAATGCAGAGGGATGATATTATCTTAGAATGGATCTTTTTTTAACACATAAACCAAGTACAAAATTAAAAACTTATGTGGAAAAAGTCTCTGAATTATATATAAAAGGGAAATTGAGATTTTTATCAATTAGCAGGTATAGACCCAGCAGAGATTATAGTGCCTTTTACTGCTGATAAAATAAAAAGTTATGGGAAGACAATAGCCCTGGAAAAGAGCTTGTGCTATATTTTGGGGGGAGAAATTAACAGTAATTATCCCCAAAGCAGCAGACTTAACCGTATAAAGAGAACTTCTTGGATTCTTCCCCAGATTGTATGTGATACACCAGTAACTGGACATTTTATACTGTACATTTTATACTGATGCAAATAAATCAACAAAGGCAGGTTACAGATGAGAAGAATTAAGTAAGATAGAACAAAGCCCTTATAATTCTGTCCAAAAGGCAGAATTATATGCTATTCTTATGTTACTAAGGCATTTTAAAGAACCTCTCAATGTAGTTATTGATTCAAAATATGCAGAAAGAGTTGTCTTGCATATCGAAACTGCTGAATTTATAGCAGATGATACAGAATTGACTTCATTATTTATTCAGGTGCAAGACATAATCAGGAATAGGCTTTGTCCTATATATATATAACACACATCCAATCCCATATGGGTCTGCCAGGTCCTCTAGCATGAGGTAATGCAGAAATTGATCAATTATTGATTGGAAGTGTGTTGCAGGCCTCTGAATTTCATAAAAAACATCATGTCAATAGCAATGGCTTAAAGAAAGCATTTTCTGTTACATGGCAACAAGCTAAGGAGATTACAAAGTGGTATCCTACTTGCTCTTTTTATAATCAAACACCATTGCCTGCAGGGAGTAACCCAAAGGGTACTCAGAGGAATGAGATTTGGCAGATGGATGTGTTCTACTTAACAGAATTTGATAAATTAAAATATGTACACCACACCATAAACACATATTCAGGTTTTCAATGGGCAACTGCCTTGAGCTCAGAAAAGGATGATTTAGTAATCACATATTTATTCGAAGTTATGTCCATCATGGGTATACCTACACAAATAAAGACAGACAATGGTCCGGCATATGTATCTGTGAAAATGAAGCAGTTTTTTGCTTATTATAAAATAAAACACATTACAGATATCCCAAAAAATCCTACAGATCAAGCTTGTCTGTCTTTATTTAAAGAGGAAAAAACTTACAGATCACAGTCCCAGACAACAGCCGTCTGTGCAACCAGGAAGGAAGTCTAGTTGCTGGTGGAGCAGGAAGTGAAGAGAGAGAGCACAGAGGAAGTAGCCGCTTTTTTAAAGGAAGAGATACTATGCCCCAGTGGGCTGGTATCACAGCAGCTATTGGTTGGAGGGGCAGAAGGACCTCCTGCAACACCCCCCTCGCAAAAAAGTTGGTCTATAGGGCTGGGAACACTGTTGAGGAGTTGCTGGTTATTATTTATATTAGATAGAGGGTTGGGGTGAAAACTATGTTTGTTAAAAAAAAAGAGGGGATAGTAATAGTGGATAATAGAGTAAATATTGTAAGCTATTATTCATGGATAATTTATAGCATAATTTTTATATATTGATACATGTTCAAATTATCTTTGTTATTTTTGTTTACATTATTTGTACACATATGCAAATTACTCTATTAGATTGTATATATGTATTTCTTATCTCTGCTTAGGACATTTTGTATATTAATACAACTTTTAGGATATATTTTCATATTGTGTTATATATTACTCCTACCTCTGATGAAGATACTTATGGATTGTTTACATTTTGAGGCCTTTGTCCTTATTTGTTGCACATTTGTTTACAGATTATTTAATATTCTGACATGAAGTTTTAGTCTTTAAGTTATATAGGTATTAATTATTATAGGTCAATAGTTATTGTTGTACATACAGTCAGATAAATTAGGTTCTTTAGATACATGGAGATTGTATTCTGTCTAGATAGGTAATCTTCAACCACTTCAAGGATCTGTGGAACATGGCATTTAAATAACTTAGGGTTCTCTTGACAAGAGACATGACAGTACCAATCTATTCCCGAGAGAATGTTAAGCACCAAAGACACTTCACTTGGAGTGTGTTTTCTTCTTGGCAAAACTAGCCTTTGGGCAAGAAACTACCCATACCTCAACCACTGACAAAGTACATGGTATCTGCAATGAATAAGCAGGACACAAGAAAAAAGACTGTCAAATCTTGCCAAGACAGGGTAAGACAGTTATTAAAAAAATTTCCTGCCTCTAAAAATGGTCTGTCAGCTACATTAGGCCTAAGCCAAAGTTGGTTGATTCAATGTTGCAAATGAGACTTTAGGTGATTGCTCAGGTAGTCAATTTTCTCCGTGCTTGCTTTGAAAGCTGCTTGATTGCACTTCTTGCCTGCTCAAGCAATATTATTTCCCTTCTCAGGCCTTCAATGGGGTTGAAGATTAGATAGTCATGGTTATCTTCCTCATGATTTAGGCAAACTTATTTCCAATGCAAGATTCAGACTCCTTGAAATAGAATGTTTATTAAAACATTTGTCATGTGTTACTTGCTTAATATTGCTTATGTTGTTTATAATTTTATGCTTGGTATCTGTTCCTATAGTTGTATTGGGTTTGGATCAATCTTGTTTAGACAAAAGGGGGAGGTGATAGGGGAATCTTTGTTAACCAATCATCTTCAGGAAGTGGAACCTAGTTAAGGCGTGGCTTTCTGGATCCCAGAAGAAAAACCGGGACAGGCCAGGTGCTCGCTCTCTCTGGGTGATTCCCAGAGGATATAGTGGAACTTGGACTTTCCATTCTTTTGGCATGAGTTTCCCTTATAATAAGTAAAAATATAATTGTTTATCTTTAAGCTAGCCTAATTATTTCCCAAATTGAGCTAACTTTTACAGATTAAGAATTAAATGCCTTATAAAACAAAACAAAACAAAACCCACAAGATATGTACCCATATAGGAAAGACTAACAGATTAGGAAATCACCTTTTGACTATGGGTAGAAAAAAATTAAGCTTTTATTCATTTATTATATCTGCAGTATTCTGCCCACATATATGCCTACATGAGAGAAGAGGGCATCAGATTTCACTACAGATGGCTGTGAGCCATCATCTCTGAGTGTGGTTGGTGGAATTGAACTCAGGACCTGTGGAAGAGAAGCCAGTGCTCTTTCCCTTTCAGTCATCTCTCCAGCCCTGGGAAGGAAGATTTAAAAGATAGGTTTAGGAAGTTAAGAAGATGGCTTAGTGGTTAAGAGTACTTCTTTACTGTTGCAGAGGACCTGGGTTCCATTCCTAGTATCCACATGGCAGCTCACAACTGCTTATGACTCTGTTCCAGGGAGTCCAAAACCTTCTTCTGACTTTTGCAGGTTCCTGTACACATTAAAATCATGTTGGAGATGGAGAGATGGTTCAGTGTTTAAGTAAATGTGTAACTCTTGCAGATCTGAATTTAGTTCTCAGGACCCAAATCAGTCAGTTTACAATCATTTGTAACTTCAGGGAATTCAAGTCTTATGGCCTCTGAGGACACTTCTTGTGCACATAATTGCACACAGGTGCACACACATAGGCATAATTAAAATAATAGAATAAATCTTTAAGATTAAAATTGTAATTATTTAGATAATTTCAGCTATGATAGGAAGAATACTAATAAGATAAGACTTAAAAATTCAGAAGGTAGAGAAAATGTTTACACAGAGGCAAAAGTTGAATAGGCAGAAAATATAAAGACTACATAGAAGCTATTAAAAACACAAGTTTATACTTTTTTACATTTATTTAGTGTGGGTGTGTGGGTGTCTCTCACATCATGACATATATGTGGAGGTCAGAGGGCAACTTTATGTAGTTGGTTCTTTCTATCCACCAGGTCGATTCTGGGGATCAAACTCAGGTTGAACAGACTTGGCAGCAAGCGCTTTTGCCTTCTGAACCATTTTGCTGGCTCCCAGTTGTACACTAAACAAAAATGGAAGGATAGTTCACTAAGAAAACACCCAGTAAGCAAGGACTTTAAAAAAAATATAAAGCCAATCTTGTGACAAAGACAACTGCAAACTAAACCTACTGTGAAGTTTTATTTTATATCTAAAAAAATACAAAAAACTTTCAAACAGTTATGAAAATACATGCTTGCAAGGCCTTGGGAGAGAAGATATGCTCAGCATTAATGAAAACAATATAAATTGATTCCGTTTTTTTGAAGGACAAAATAGTGCTTTATTAAAAGAATCATAAATATTTCCAACCCTGACCAAGGGGTAGAATTTATCCAGAAGAAAAAAATGTTTAATAAAAAAACAAAGAAAATGGCACATAGAATGTTTATTTTATGATAGTAAAATGCTGGAGCAAAGGTAAGATTCTTCTGACATTACAGATCATAGAAGGTAACTGTGGTATACTAAAATGTTATCCTTCAGTGCCATCCTAAAAGGATCAACATGAAAATGCTATGAGAAATAGACAGTATTTGTTTAAATAATGTTACACAAAAGGGAACCTACAGAGACAAACATATGCTCCAATTATACTTTAGAAGATCTATGAGATGGACACATGCTCTGATTATACTTTAGAAGAACTATGAATACCTGTGGGTCACAGGGAGAAAATAAAATGGAGGGGATTTTTTTTAAACATTCTGAGAACAACAGATTTGTACATTTTTCTGTAAAGTTGTTAAATATTAGATTTTTAAATTTTTTTCAGTGGTGTTATAATGACTTTCTTTGTAGGACCCTGCACTGCTTTAAAGAAATAATTACTGCTTTTCTAAACTCAGCATGTCAGTGGATAACAGTATTTCCATTTAGTTATCTGAAAGTTATTGAAAAAAATGATGTATATTGAGACAGGTTTTCACTTGGTAGCCTAGCCCTGTGTTGTTGTGAGTTCCCCCTTTTCAAGTCACTGCCATTATGGACCTG
>NW_026068088.1:2994623-2997027 GCF_014885135.2 Alexandromys fortis
AAAAAAAATATAAAGCCAATCTTGTGACAAAGACAACTGCAAACTAAACCTACTGTGAAGTTTTATTTTATATCTAAAAAAATACAAAAAACTTTCAAACAGTTATGAAAATACATGCTTGCAAGGCCTTGGGAGAGAAGATATGCTCAGCATTAATGAAAACAATATAAATTGATTCCGTTTTTTTGAAGGACAAAATAGTGCTTTATTAAAAGAATCATAAATATTTCCAACCCTGACCAAGGGGTAGAATTTATCCAGAAGAAAAAAATGTTTAATAAAAAAACAAAGAAAATGGCACATAGAATGTTTATTTTATGATAGTAAAATGCTGGAGCAAAGGTAAGATTCTTCTGACATTACAGATCATAGAAGGTAACTGTGGTATACTAAAATGTTATCCTTCAGTGCCATCCTAAAAGGATCAACATGAAAATGCTATGAGAAATAGACAGTATTTGTTTAAATAATGTTACACAAAAGGGAACCTACAGAGACAAACATATGCTCCAATTATACTTTAGAAGATCTATGAGATGGACACATGCTCTGATTATACTTTAGAAGAACTATGAATACCTGTGGGTCACAGGGAGAAAATAAAATGGAGGGGATTTTTTTTAAACATTCTGAGAACAACAGATTTGTACATTTTTCTGTAAAGTTGTTAAATATTAGATTTTTAAATTTTTTTCAGTGGTGTTATAATGACTTTCTTTGTAGGACCCTGCACTGCTTTAAAGAAATAATTACTGCTTTTCTAAACTCAGCATGTCAGTGGATAACAGTATTTCCATTTAGTTATCTGAAAGTTATTGAAAAAAATGATGTATATTGAGACAGGTTTTCACTTGGTAGCCTAGCCCTGTGTTGTTGTGAGTTCCCCCTTTTCAAGTCACTGCCATTATGGACCAGAGCCTATATGTTTCTTGCGTTGTTGTTGAAGTGGCAGGCCCATGCCAGTCACCTGACCCCACCAGAAAGGGTTAGGCAGTTCTTTCCCTCATGGCCTCCTTCAGAGGAGACATACTTCCCAAGATTTTCCATACCTCTCTCTTTTCAACTCAAAAGTCTTATGGTGGATGTATTGTACTAAGGCTTTGAGTCCCAAATCTCAGCATAGACTTGTAATATGGGTGCCTGCAATTTGAAACCAGATCCTCAAATGCCCTTGGGCTGCTTTTTACAAAAAAAATTCTTTTAAATTAGGGTTATCTGATACCGTACATCCCTTAATACCTAATGTAAAACAAACAAGCTACCATATGCCCATGGTTTCTGGGTGCTGTGTTCCCACCCCACCCCTACCCCCTATGCTTCTCTAGCTGTTTGATGTTTGTCTCACTCTGGGATTCTTTCTATGATGGATCTGTTTTTTCCTATCCTTCTACTCTAAAACCATACAGGTGTTCTGTCCTTATGTTTCTGTTCTCTTTTGCAACATCTGCTAATCTGGTCCTTAATGGGACCACTTGTGTCTTTCCCTGGCTTCTGCCACCTATACCAGGATTCTTAAGTTGGTCAACTGACATAAGTTCCTAAAAAGTTTTCTTAGTCGGTTAAAATAATGTGACTACACTATGCTTCTTTTATGTCTATGTGTATATGTGTGTTTGTTTCCATAGTAAGCTTGCCTTATTTCTATGTGTGTATGTGTGTTTTAAGATATGTAAAACTTGTATCTCCAGATTACAACAGCTCTAAAGAAATACAAACACATGGATAGCTGCCATTTTGATCTCAGCGCCATCTTTAGTAAGAGTGCTCTTGTGTGTTGGAACTACCAAGGAGACATTGCACCTCAATTTTTCTTGACTTACTAAAATATTCCTTCTAATCTTCTTGCCTCTACTAGCATTTTTTGCTTTAACTAATTGGGTAAACTATATCTCTAAATTTAACTTATGTCTAATTTAAATGTAACTAAGAGGTAAAGGTACCCTAATTCTCAAGTGCCTTACAGATCTAAGAGTATGGCATTTAACAAGAGCTTCTAACACAGAGTCATGCCAGCTCCTGCAGCATCCTATAGCTCTTCCAAGAAGATACATGGATACAAAAGACATTCTGTCTGGAGGCTTGCCTTTGGGTATGGCAAAGCCACTCACACAGCAAAACGTGGCCTTCCACCTCATCAGCTTCCTGGACACTACACCTAGGGATTGCTCATCTCATTCTGTGAAGATGGGTAGACTAAATCTTCCCCCACAAGAAAATCTTTGGGCTTCCTGGACTCAGTAGCTAAGGTCAAGTACTGCTTCTTAGACTGGTGTTTCCCAAAGACTACTATAGAGAGACTTGGGATTGCCTGCATAGCTAAAAAAGATGTCTCATTTCTGCTCATTTATTCCTCTTAGATCTATCTAAGGGCATTTAATGACTTGGGGTCTTGGTAACTCATTAT
>NW_026068088.1:3000404-3001935 GCF_014885135.2 Alexandromys fortis
AAAAAAAAAAAAAAAAAAAAAAAAAAAAAAGAGGCGTGCTCTTTCACAAGCTTCATAGTCCAGGATTAACTGGTTTCAAATGTATCTTCAGAGATCCAAAAGTCCCAATTCCCTTTAATGGTCTTCTAAAACATTCATGCCTTGTAACTTTTTAAAGGCCATAGCCTTTTGCTGTGACACCAACATGTAAATCTGTTCCAGTTGTCTTACAGATACCTGTAGGTTCCTGGAAAAAAAGTTCTGGTGCTGTATCAAAAATCAGGTCTGATAAAAACTAATAGTCTCCACAGCCTATTTTAGTCCCACCCATTTTCATGCATATTGTACAAGTCTGAGCTGCTTTCTGAGCCAAGACTATGAAGGCCCCAAATTGTGAGCCTATTCCCACATTGACCAAAGGTCAGATAATTAAAATTTACAAGGTTAGTTTGCACCTACCTCAAAGAAAGGCCCCACCTAAATGTTTATCTGAGAGTTCTGCTCTCTCAAGGTTATTGTCAACAAGTGCAGCTAATTGCCAGACCTTGTACCCCAAGAATAGGGAAGTGGATCTCTTCCTACCTTAAACAAAAGACTAAGGATTCCAACTAAGTTCCAGTTCCCTTTATGGAGATAACTTGGGATTCCACCCAGGGAGTGGTTTGCCTACGGTATTTTGGTCTACAGCGTGAACGTGACTTGGTGATTTGTTTTGTTCCAGCAACAGAATGTTTAACTGTAAATGTAGCCAGTGACTCAGTTGTCACCTGCCTTCTTATTTCCCTTAAGGAACAGATGCCTGAGGTCTCCAGGAGAGCAGTAAACTGGACACCTCTCCAGCCACACCGCCTGCTTGGCATGAGTCCACCAACTCCCAACTCTCATGTTTCTCATGTCACCCCCTGCCTGCAGGAAGTAGCCAGACTTGAGCCGGTGCCCCCTATACTCAAAGGGTCTGGGATGTGTGGTTGGAAGTGAGACCCCAGCCCCTGATACCCCCATATCCAAAGAGTCTGGAATGTTTGTGTTCAGGCATCATCCCAGTCTCAAGGCATCCATATGTCCAAGGAGTCTGGAATGTTTGGTGGAAAGTTCCATTCCAAGGCCCCTCCCTTGGGAGTTGCCACAGTCTAGAGTCCACCTTCTAGAAAGCCCACCAAATGGTGACCCCTCTATAGAGAGGGTCAAGACTATTCTCACAGGCTATTTAAACTGCCCCAGAGAACAAACATGTGGTCTTTTGGGTTTTTCTTCCTCCTCTCAGTGTTTTAATGGAGGGCAACCTGGGAATGCTTGCATCCATTAAACCTGGGCTTTTTATAATTTGGTTTTATTTGGTCTGATTTGGATTATTGCACTGGCATAGAGGCATATTGAGTTGTAAAAACTTTATAGTTAGAAAGAAAAAAATTGTAAAACAGATACAAGTAATGGCCAAAGCTCAGTCCTGTAGGCCATATTTTTTTTATTGAGAATAGGAAAAAAAGTTTCCGCCTCCTCCCAGCCTCCCATTTCCCTCCCTCTCCTCCCACCCTTCTCCCCCTCCCCCACT
>NW_026068088.1:3002956-3007409 GCF_014885135.2 Alexandromys fortis
TTAAAATTATAAAAAAGAAAAAAAATAAATCGAGAATAAAAATTTGTAAATAATAAATTATATATATATATATTTCAGATAGAAAACAGTATTCAGTTATATATGTTAATAGCTAAAAAGTAGCAAAAACAGAGACAGAAATATTTAGAATCTTAAGCATAATAGTAACATAAATGCAACTTTTATCACTTGTTAAATGGGTAAAAAAAAAGTAAAGAAAATATTTCATTTGGCCCAAAAATCACCTAGGTTACCACTAAAATTAAGGTTCAGGCACAGTAGTCAATGAAATTTAACCCATCTATGGGTAAAAAACAAACAGGAGACTGAGTATGTTTAAAAAACAAATTTTACCACACAGCAGCCCAGAGTTGGTCAATAAAACAAAGGAGAGGATTCAGGATTTCTCCTAAGTTTATGATTACAAGTCCAAATAAAAAGATAGTTAAAAATTGGCATGGCTATACTTGCCAGAGCCTGTGATGACAGGCTGACAAACTCTGTAATAAAGTTTAAAGTCAGAAATTGGGAGGCATTCAGAAGTTCCTTGATGTTTTCAGATTCTGTCTATGACAAAATAATTCTGCTGTGAACATAGTTGACATATGTTCTTATGGTATGGTTGAGCATCTTTTTTGTATAGGCCCAAAACTGGTATTGTTGAGTTTTAAGGTAGATTGTTGCCTTATATTCTGAAAAAAAAAATCACCCTACTAGGATCTAAAGTGGCTGTGCTAGTTTGCACTTCCACCATCAGTGGAGGAGTTTTTTCTTTACCCCACATGCTCTTCAGCATAAGTTGTTATACATGTTTTTAATCTTGGTCATTCTTAGAGGGATAAGATGGAATCTCAGAGTTTTGATTCACATTTCTCTAATGGTTAAAAATGTTATGCTTGAGCATTTTTAAAGTGTCTTTCAGTCATTTTAAGAATATCTGTTGAGAGTTTTTGGTTTAGGTCTGTACCATATATTTTTATTCAATTATTTGGGGTTTTTTTTTGATGACTAATTTTCTAAGTACTTCATATGTTTTGGAGTGGGTTAGTGATAAGTAAAGATCTTTTCCCATTCTATAGGCTGATATTTTGTTTTGTTCACTATGGCCTTTACTATACAGAAGCTTCTCACTTCAGGAGATATTATTTATTAATTGTTTCTCTCAATGTCTGTGCCACTGGGGCTGTAAGTGAGATATGCCAAGTGTACTTCTATTTTTTTCTTCTATGTGGCTCATATTGTTGGTTTTATGTTGAGGTCTTTGATTCATTTAAGCTCGAGTTTTGAATAGAGATGAATATGGATCTGTTTTCATTCTTCTACATGTTGATGTCTAATTGGGCCAGCATCGTTTGTTAAATATGCTTTCATTTTTCCATTTTCCTATCAGCTAGACAGATATACAACTTAAGAGGAGACTAGTTTGCAAACTTCTAATTAGATATACAATGGCTAAAGCCTTAATTATAATATTATTATGGGAGACATTAAACTACAAAGTAAAATTCTCAAAAGTAGCAATGAGCCATTTTCTAGTAGAGAACTTATAGAAGCAGCTAAACAGGTACTCAAACAGGTAGAATATACAATAATCAGCAACTACAGTATATTATGATTTGACCATGACAAGTATGTATATTTAGTACAAAACATATTATACAGAAGTTTTACAAAAAAATGATTGCTTTTTATGGCTGCACCTTCCCATTTTTCCAGTTGAGATATTAAACTCTTAATTTAAAGCAGTAGCTTGTCTTATACAAAAGAGTAGATAAAATCTAGGAGATAGTTTAGCAGAGAATTTACTATGATCAATGTTTATTATACTAAGCAATAGATTCATTAATAATTTTAAGATAGTGATTCTTGGACAATTGTTTTTGCTCAATTCAAAGGCCAGAGTCATGGTCTTTTCCCAGATGATCATTGCTGCAATTCCCAAAGTATAGTTTGCTAATTTTATAGCTAAAGATTCCTTAAAGGATGTTATGCAAAAATTTTATAAATGGCTTTTCCAATAGAAGGTTAATAATAAAAAGAAATTGTGGAGCATACCATGACGTGATATTTGTAACTGCTTATAAAATGTTGAGAAAAGTTTAATACACCCTGTAAATGTTTAGACTTAATACATATGTTAAGAATTTTAGATTTCCACAATCCCAGAGAACCTAGACAACAATGAGGACCATAAGAAAGACATACATATATGCAGTCTACATGGGAAGTAGAAAAAGGCAAGATTTCCTGAGTAAATTAGGAACATGGGGACCTTGGGAGAGGGTTGAAGGGGAGGGGAGAGGAAGGAAGCAGAGCAGAGAAAAATGTAGAGCTCACTACATAATCAATAAAATTTTAAAAAAGAATTTTGGATTTTGATACAATGTAAAAAATTGAAGAGTTGCTCTAAACTAGCTAAAGAAACATTTTCAACTCAGGCGATGCTTTCTCCTTTAAATAGGAGACTATAGTCTTTAGGAGCATGATTATTCATAAAACATGATTATTTCTCCAAGACACAGAACCCAAAGGTATTTGTCTTCCTTAATCTCTTTTCTTCACAGAGATAAACAGCCAGTGATGGTTTTAAAACTTCTCCCAGGATGCCTAAAACAGGAGCTTACATAAAATAAAATGCCTGGTCCAAGGACGGGTAAATTTGCATAAATACAGAACTCTTTGCCTAAGGCAGACAAGATAGTTTGTCCTGTTGCAGAAGCACAGGTTTTATTAAAATTAATAATAGAGAATGGATTGTAGGCCCATTTTTCCACATTGAATGTTGGCCAGACTTCTAGGCCATAGTTTGCACCTGCCACACAGGATGTGGTCACCTCCCCAACAAAGGGTCAGGATATGCTAATGTTATTCTGCTCCCTTCTTTGTAATTTGCAGGATGCTTGAAAAGAGATGCTAATTCGGCCTATATGACAGAGTTGGCATACAGAGCAGGAAGAAAGACATGACAGAGCAGGCATAGGTAGATGTGTAGACATGACCACAGCCATTTACCTGGTTACCTAGGAAACAGAATGCTAATGAATTTCCCATCAGTTCATATTTTGGTATATAAGGTTGTTTGGAGAATAAATGCAGAGAATTTTCAGGATGTGAACTCAGGATTTCATGAGGGATTACTGAGAATCTCCCTCCTGTTAAAACCATGTGAGTTGTGTCTTTAATCCCATGCCTCCCTTCTGGTCCAGAGAAATAATTTATGGTCCAGGAAGGTCCCAGACCATGACACAGCCCAACCTCAGGGAATGGTCCAGGTCAGAGCTGTTTTTCTAGTTAGTACATAGGACGGAACTACAAGATCCAACCCATCAGCCAGAAAGAGACAAGAAATAGGACTATTCTGTACAGAAGTAGGTTGGGATCAGGCTGTGTCCTGCTCTGAGTTTCTCCAAATATTGTGTCCCTTGCCCTGAGAGACTCCATTTTCCAAGTAGTCATTGACTATTGTGAGGCTGGAGCATGTGCCCCTGAGTAGACACCTGCCCTGCACTGTTTCCCTGGCAACACTCACCTGACACAGATAGAGAGGTGACTTATTTCTAGGCTAGAGAAGACACCAGCCTGTACATTTGTCAGGATAAGTCGGGAATTAAGGAGCACATTGATACATTAAAATTATATCAGAAAGGAGCTGGGTGATGGTGGCACAAGCCTTTAATCCCAGAAACTTGGGAGGCAGAGGCAGATGGATCTCTGTAAGTTAGAAGACAGCCTGATCTACAATGCAAGTTTCAGGACAGCCAGGACTGTTACACAAAGAAACCCTGTCTCGAAAAAAAAAAGCTAACAACAAAAAAAATTATATTAGAAAAACTAGGCCCAAGAACTTCCTGGACACAACAACCCAAGGAAATGGTATAACTCCCTCACTCAGATGTCATAAAGAGATAGACTCCTAGCTCTGAAATGGTGACAGCCCTACTCATCTGCCATATTACCACTAACTTTGTGCATCAAGGGACCGGCATAAAGAGAGCTCCCAACTGTCCCTGGGGTTTGGCTTGACTTGGTCCCTGCTATTGATGCTACCTTCTAGTCTAGTCTGGTTTGCCTGTCTGATTTGCCTCTCTTCATCCACACATTTGTTTTTCCATTTGATGTCCTCATTTAGCCTCTGCAGCTGGACTCAACTCTAGAGCTCCACTCTTATCCTGCAGCCTGACTCTGCAGTAGAGCCTCCCCAGGGACCTCCAGCTGGGAAGCTGGCACGGCTCATCCCCACAGGCTTGTCTGCATTTCTGTCAGTTTCCCAGCTCTGGCTTCTCTTTCACATTCCTAGATTCTTGACCCTTTTTGTTGTTATTGTTTTGTTTTTTTTGAGACAAGGTTTCTCTGTGTAGCTTTAGAGATTGTCTTGGAACTAACTCTGTAGGCAAGGCTGGCCTTGAACTCATGGGGATCTGCTGCTTGCCTTTGCCTCTGCTGGGATTAAAGG
>NW_026068088.1:3009697-3013271 GCF_014885135.2 Alexandromys fortis
TCCAGACAGACGCAGGTTAAGATCCTCCCTGGTAAGCTAGCTCGTGGGCTACACAGAATATTAGAAATGGGTGAGAACAATATGTAAGAGCTAACCAATAGGAAAACTGGAACTAGCCGGGCCAGGCAGTGTTTGAAAGAATACAGTTTCCGTGTAATTATTTCGGGCATAAGCTAGCCATGCGGGCGGCCGGGTGCCGGGGACGCAGCCCTGCCGCTCCTATTTCAACATAGGGTTTAACTGTGTAGCTTTGGAGCCTGTCCTAGAACTCACTTTGTAGAACAGGCTGGCCTTGAACTCATGGAAATCTGCTTGCCTCTTACTCCTGAGTGCTGGTATTAAAGGCATGCACCACCACTGCCCAGCTCTTGAACTTTTTGTAGTCACTCTGTAACAGATAGATAGATATAGATAGATAGATAGATAGATACATACATACATACATACATACACAGACAGACAGATAAATAGATAGATGATAAATAGATAGGTTGCCAGGAACCAGACCCAGCAGTTGATGATCCTGAGAAGATATAAAGTGTTGACAGCAATGGAAGAAGGGAGTCAGGCACAGTGGTCGGGTGAAACTTGCCGCCTGGTTAGCAATCAGGCTACCTCTTTATTTATGCAACTCATCAGACAAAGACAAATTCATAATTTATCTCAAAAGGGATATATTATATTAACTTCTTTTTGGACATAGGTTTGATATTTTAGAACATGCCCAGGGTCATAGGTTCAGTTACAATTAACAGGTACAGATAGAACATATTTTACTTTTATCATAGTCTCATGTGTATTGGAAGACATGTTTTTGGGATGACTTCTTCTGAGATTCTAACCACAGCAGGTTTGTACATTCCAGGGTAGGGACATAAGGATTAGAAAAGTTAGGGAGGAGATAAGAAAGAAACACAGAGACATAGGATAGTATCTGAGTTTGCCCATATTTAGTTTTTCATACACTTTTATACCACAATACCAAAGGGAAGAAAGATGACAAAAGACTGATTTAACATGATACAAAGGACAACTAGAACGGTTACTTGCTCTGATAATTATTTCTTGAGAAAAGCATTCTGTGGTTTAGGCAGTAAACACACCCTAGACCAAGTATCCTGAAGGCAGTATCTCCCTAAGTCAAACTTCTTATTTCAAAAGGAGCAGAAGTATGCTTTAATTCTCTGACCTTTGGTCAAGGTGGAGTGGATCTACCTTTATGGGCCATCTTAATGTGAAAAACACCAAGTAACCACACTCTAGGTCAGGGTGTGTAGCCATAATTGTTGTTAACAACTGAGCAAGCAAAATAAACTCAAAGTCTCTTACCTTTGAGATAGAATAGTGTCATATTTTTGGGTCTCCATACCCATGACCATATTTCAAAGACCACTAGACTCTTTTATTAGGGCAAATGTACTTAATATAAAACATCCTTTTCCCAGGATGTCAGCATTTGTAGTTTCAAAGAGCTAGGTAAACAGAAAATATCGGAGCCAGTTCAGGTGGATCACCATGCTTTGAATAGTGTGCTGTCAGTTCTTAGAGTACAAAGGATTATTCATTAATTAGCCTGTCATTGGTATTCTAATTCACTAGGGGCATACTCTCCATATTCCCCTTTTTAGTATGTTATATATACAGCAAACTCTAAACAAAATATTAGAGGAGGCCTCTGATCTGTTACCAAACTTCCCAGTTAGTTGGAGCTTCTCAGTCATCTTTAGGTTTACATTGTTTTAATTACCCTGTTTGAGTTTGCTCAGGGGCAGATGCACCAAGAAGATCCCGAGGTCATGGCCTCATGAAGAAAGTTTCTGGCATCTTTGGGGTTATCACAATCTCCAGGGTATCCAGATGAGTTCCAAATAGGGCCAGATAAAATCATCTCCCTAAAAGCGAGGGGGTTTGTGAAAAGTTCAGGACTTTCCTAAAGAGACGCAGACATAATTTGTCGATTGCCTTGGTGGGTCACTGAGTCTAGAAATTGTAACCCACCTGGCAGTCAGTTACTCCAGGGTCACGGAGGGGTGCTATCTGGAAGATAAATGGGCTAGGAAAGAAGAAGGAGGCTAAGCAGGGGTTCTTGTCAAAGCCTCAGTTTACTAGAGTCCTGGTTGTTGCTTATATAGCCCCTGGATGAGGGGCTTGGTGGGGCAGGGGCACGGGATCTCTCCGCGTGGTCCAGGTCACATGGTTCAGGTTCGTCACGTAGGCCAGGAGGTTACATTCGGTCAGGTCTGTAGGCCAAGCATTCACGAGTTGCCACACCTAGTTCCCTGGATAGCTGGAATGTGAGGCGGGTTCCACTAACAGATAGTTCTCCATTAACAGCTTAATTGGGTGGGGTAGGTTCTGTCTAGAACGATTCTTAACACAATTATGGGTATGGGGTTCTCTACAGACTCCCCAGGGCAATGGTTCCTGTACTGATTTTTAGGAGGAAAACGGCTCCTGACAATAATTTACTCATTAAAAGACATTAAATGAATTATCAAGTAGAAAGCCCCCAAGCATGCAACACACAGACAAAAACCAAAAGTGTGAGACTGACTCAGCTATGCTGGAATTGGTTCACACACCTGTGCTAGCTTCATGACCTTTGTTTTTTCCAGTGGACATGGCTGTGGTGACAGACAGATGATAGACTTACTGTGTGATATATAATGTATAATCTGAACATGAAAACTAAGTCATTAAGATTAAAATAAGAGAACCTATTTTGGCCTCAGAGCTAGCAAGGAGAGCAAGGGTCTCTGGGAGAGTGCTGGCAGTGTCACCATCAAACTTTATGAATTTGTTAGTCAGTAAATTCTGACACTGGAAAGAGACATGTGTTTGTTAATGTTCCTAGTGTGAGACAAATTATATCTTCCAAAACAGTGCATCAGAGATCTTTGAGAAGGATAAAATTTTACTTGAGTTATTGATTAAAAAATGACAGAGGACTTACTCTATTGGCACTTAGAGCTACTCCTCAGTGTCCTCCATGGTCGTCAAGGGCAGAGGCATCAGGACTGTATTTGCCTTCTGTTGTTAGAAGCAGGGCTTTCCAGGTTCCAGAAGATCCTGTGGGTTAGAAATTCTGTAGGCAGAGAAGCCTACCTTGGTCTGAGCAGCCAGGCAAGTGGCTTCCATTTGATTCTTTGCTTGTGTCTGGAGATCTCCAGTTTAGATGGAAGGTAGTTTTCCCAGTGGTCATTTCTTTCACTTGAAGAAGCAAATTGCAGATGCACGTTGTTTTGTGCCCATCTGTCTTCTGTCTTCTTACGAGTAAATAGAGGGCTGCTGCTAGGAGTCAACCTGTCTCTCTATTATGAAAAGGAGATGGAGAGCAATAGAGAAAGATATTTCATGTCTTCCTCTGACTTCCACAAGGGGCTTAACATCTGAACACACACATACAAACTTGCACATATGTCACATGTAAGCTTTTTGTCATCTCACTATAGCTTCAACTGAGAAAATGTCCCCACCAGACTATGGGTTATTTCCTTCCTTCCTTCCTTCCTTCATTCCTCCCTTCCTTCCTTCCTTCCTTCCTTCCTTCCTTCCTTCCTTCCTTCCTCCTTCC
>NW_026068088.1:3014338-3016240 GCF_014885135.2 Alexandromys fortis
TTGCCTGCTCTTCCAAAGGTCCTGAGTTCAATTCCCAGCAACCACATGGTGGCTCACAACCATCTGTAATGAGGTCTGGTGCCCTCTTCTGGCCTGCAGACATACACACAGACAGAATATTGTATACATAATAAATAAATAAATATTTTTTAAAAAAAGAAAGCAAACTTGACAGCCATGAGCAAACCTATAAGCAGCACTCTTCCGTGGCCACTGCTTCAGTTCCCACCCCAGGTTCCTGCCTTGACTTCTTTCAGTATTGGGTTATTACCTGCTAATGAAAGACGAAATAAGCCTACTCCTCTGCAAGTTACTTCTGCCATACAGAAATAGAAAAACCTTTCTTACCAGAGTCTGTAAGAAACAAAAAATCTGTGCACAGCAAGATTTGTATAGACACTGGGTATCAAATCAGCTTGTGATGAAGAGGCTGGAGTGATGAACTACAAGCCAACAAATGCCAAGGACTGAGTGAAACAAGAAGCAAGGGAGTTTTCTTCCTTGGGTTTCTTGCAGGAAGCAACCCTACTAGCATCTTAGTTTGGAGTTCCAGGCTCTGGGAAATGGGAAAATCAGTATCTATTGTACTGATAAACTTTCTTCCACTTTCCTCCCCAGGGGGGATGTTGGTGTTCACATTGCCCTGCAGTTTTCCTTTTAAGCTCAATAAAACTGCCTTCCAAGAGTCTTCTGAGTTCATTCTTAAATTCTTTACTAATGAAACTGAGAAGAAAAGGAGGAGGAGGAGAAGGGAGAAGAGAGAAGAAGGAGGGGGAGGGAAAAAGAGGGAGAAGAAGGATGGAGGAGAAAGAGGGAGGGGGAGGGAAGGGGAGAAGGAAAATAGGTAAAAAGAAGGAAAATAGTTACAGGCAGACCTGACAGGGCCTCGTGCTTGGTCTGTCTGTAGTGACTTCACAGAAGGAAGAGTTTCTGGGAAGGAAAAAGTACATTATCTCATCAAAGGGCTAATTATTCCCTCCATCTCTTTAGCAAGGCACTGGGTAAATCTACCTTCTTGTGGGTGATCTCTTAGGTGATTTGCTAGCCCAGATGGATTAGTGGTTATGTCTGGGGCAGCTCGGAATCTTAGGTCTCCATCATTCTCATGGTACACAGTCATACATCCATGAAAAACATCCATACACGTAATATACTTTTTTTTTTAAAGTTTCAGCTATTGGAGAGAAAACATGTGGTGTATGTGTACAGAAGAAATTTCAGCTGTAGAGAAAAATAAAATCCTGGCATTCAGGGAAAAAATAAACTTAAGATCATTATGTTAAATGTAATAAGTCAGATTTAGAAAGACAAAGACTGCATGTCTTCTGTCATATGCTGACTCTAGAGGTATGTGGTATGTGTGTGTGCATGTGTGTGTGTGTATATGTGTGTGCATGGAAGGAGGAAGCTAGGATTCAGACATGAGAGATGACATGTCTTTGTCTTACTGAGTCTGGGTATCTCATTTAATATAATTTTAAGGTTGGCATATTTTCCTAAAAGATGTTTTATAATTTTATTTTTTTCTTTTGTGAAACAAAAATAGAAGCCACGTTGTTGTTAGGAAAATACACTGTTATGCATCATTATTAAGTCTCCATTCCTTAGAAGAATAAGTTTCTAAGCCTAATGTACCTTGCAAACCTTATGTTTTTTAAATCTATTCTAAACTTGTGACCCCACGAAATAAGCATACCCTTTGCCTTGCTAAACTTCTGAACCTGGGGTATATTATTGCCATTCTGCCTTATGAAAATGTGTAGCCAGGCGGTGGTGGCGCACACCTTTAATCCCAGCACTTGGGAGGCAGAGGCAGGAGGATCTGTGTGAGTTCGAGGCCAGCCTGGTCTACAAGAGCTAGTTCCAGGACAGGATCCAAAAAGCTACGGAGAAACCCTGTCT
>NW_026068088.1:3016318-3019039 GCF_014885135.2 Alexandromys fortis
AAAAAAAAAAAAAAAAAAAAAAAAAAAAAAAAAAGAAAAGAAAATGTGTCTTCCCAGATATCATGATGACCCCTTCCATATGATGGATTCTCAGTTATCTACCCCACAGGCACCCTTGACCCCTGAGTCCTCCACTTTACTGTACAGGTGCTAACAATCAGTTATGTCAACAAGTGTTTTCTATCAACCCTATCCCTTCCCCATAAAAGGGACCTCAATAGTCAGTGAGGGGCTGCTTTCTAAAACCCTGGCATTGGGAGAGGAAGACAGCTGAATAAATACAGCTTGTTTCAAAAGACAGTTATGGAATTGGCTTTTCCTTTTCAGGTCAAAGCTTTACGGGTAAATAAAATTCCATTGTGTATTTGTCCCATATCCTTGTTTTGATTATTCACTAATCTGTTGATGAGCACTGAGGGTGAAACAATTTGGATGTGGAAGTGTCTCTCTAGCAGGATATAGAGTCCTTTGGTAGATGCCCAGGAGTTATATATTTGGGTCATATAGTAGTTCTAATGTTAATCTTTTTGAGAAACCTCTACATTGGTTTTTAAATCTTAATTTAATAGGCTCTCACTATCTGACTCTGGATGCCCTGAACTCACTGTATAGACCAGCTTGATCTAAGACTCAGAAAGATCCACTTGCCATAGCCTCTCCGAGTACTAGTATGAAAGACATGTGTCATCAGCAATTTTGTAAAATTTCATTGAGCATTTTTATATCTATGTTCATCATGGTATCTCTAGATACAGTGGGACCTGGGAGAATGGTACCTAAAAACAAAACAGATTAAAGTCTCATTTGATTGCCAGCTTTATTTAGAGCATCAGACAGCTTATATCCTGAGGGTTAAGCAGCCCCTCACTGACTGTTGAGGTCCTATTCATAGGGAAGAATTAGGGTAGATAGAAAACAGTTGTTGGGATAATTGGCTCTTAGCATCTGTACAGAAAAGTGGGGGCTCAGGGCTCAGGGCTCAGGGCTCAAGGCTGCCTGTGGGGTTGATAAGTGTAAGAATATATCCTGTGGAAGGGGGCTCATCATGGTATCTGGGAAGACAGTTTCCAAGACAAAAGTGAGATGAGCAAAGTTAACTTGAACAAAACTCCCATGATTCATGTTGTGTACAATCACATGAACAGGGCGTGCCTGGAGACGTTATCTAAATGACAGTAGTGAGATACTGGGTGATTTGAGTTAACCCATTCCTACTCATCACACCTGGCAGGGGCACAAATGCACATTCCAAACACAAACAGATGTTTAGAAGGAGCAGATGTCACAAGCCTCTTGTCTTCTTTTCTTGGAGTTTTCTCCCAAGCACTCAGAATTCCTCACAGAGCTCCATTCTTGGACCTGTTCCCACACATGGAAATTAACCTGTGATTTTTTTTTTAAAATTGTGTCCGATGTAGTTTGAATGAGAACAACACAAGAGACTCATAGTTGAATACTTGGTCTCCAGAGGGTAGAACTGTTTGGGATTAAGTAGGAGGTGTGGCCTTGTTGGAAAAAGAGGTTTGTCATTGGGGGAGGGCTTTGAGATTTCAGGAGAGTCCTGGCATTCCCAGTGTGTTCTCTGCCTCTGTTTGCAGTTTCACATGTGAGCTCTCAGGTGCTTCTCCAGGTGTCTGCTGCCTGCCACCTCCATCTGCCATTATGGACGGTATTACTTCAGAACCATAGCCAAATGATTCCTTCATTTGATGAGTTTCCTTGGCCATGCTGTTTTACCAGAGTGACATGAAGTAGCTGAGACAGAGTAATACGTGCTAGTCAGGGTTCTCCAGAGAAGAATGGATAGAATTGATATTAAAGGGGATTCATTAAATCAGTCTACATGATACAGTCCTTTAGGCCAACAATGGTTATCTCGCACTAGAAAGGTCAAAGATTTTAGTCTGTGAAGTTGGATGTTGCTGCAGTCCCAGCCTGGTGCTGAAGTCCCAGGTAGGTGGAAACTTGTAACTGTGACTTGGCACAGGTGTTAGAGGTTTCTGTGCTTATAAACCTCACTTCTGCCCTGCTCAGGGGCCAGAAGGATCAAGGTAGCCTGATCGATCAGCGACCCCACTCATGTGCTGATTTACTAACGACTGTGCTGTTTCACTGCCCATAGGCATTGTCTCTCCTTCCTCATGGTGCACAATGCACACAGAGTCCATCCAATAGGACATTGAGAGGAGAGCATGAGCTGTCATTAGCATCCAGTCCTGCTCTGCTCCTTGACTGTGGGTTCAATGTGACAGCCACCTTGAATCTTGATGCCATCCCGGACTCCTGTTTCTGTGACTTCTGCACTGTGATAGACACAACCTGGCACTGTGACAAAACAACCCTTCTTCCTCCAGCTGCTTTTGTCAGGTGTCTCAGCAGAGCAACAGGAAAAGTAACAATGGCAGCCGCGTCCACCTGGGAAATTAGAGAGCCTATGTCACTCCTAGTGTGGAGACGCTCTATTAGAGACTGCTGTACCAGCAGACTGACACTGGAGTTACTCTAAGGGGTTGCCCAGAGTGGAAAGACCCAGTGTTGATGGAAACTTCAACTATAAATATCATTTTTATTGTGACTGTAAGAAGGAGCCAAACTGAAGCCATTTTGAATAAGATGTCCATTTTGAAAAGTAGGGTGAAGGGGGCTGGAGAGATGGCTCAGTGGTTAAGAGCACTGACTGCTCTTCCAGAGGTCCTGAGTTCAATTCCCAGCAACCACATG
>NW_026068088.1:3019859-3029910 GCF_014885135.2 Alexandromys fortis
ATACTCGCTGAAAGGAACGTTCAAGGACACAGCCAGCTCCTGACTCTATACTGTTGTCTCTGGTCTGTTGATCTTTGATGCCCATTTCAATAAAGATTTTGCTTTGTATGGACTCTTGTGCCTGCTTGGGCTATTTCAGACTCTCAGACCGACAACATGACTTTATTTCTTAGAAGTTGATAGTGTGAGGAAAAAGAGAAACCGCTTACTCAGCTATGGAACTCTAACTTCTGGGAAAGGGGTTGCCTGTTTTCTTTGTGGTTTGGATTAGCCAGGAACAAAGATCAGCAGAGTTGGTGCTCTAACCTGCCCAGCTGTGTCCTCTACACCAGGGTCCAGAGCTGTTTGGATCAGCTGATGGGCGTCATCTGCAGGCAGAATGCTAAAAATTGGTGGACACCTGGGCACTGTTCTACACTTTTAAAGATTAGGAAAAGAAAACAAAAATCAAAACAGTAAACTTTCCTCTGTGGGTCTCCGTCCTTCTCTACACTGTTTCAGTTCTTTGGGATTAAGTAGGAATGTACTAGGTCTGTCTTTCTCCAAAGCGTCTCTGAACTTGAGGACCCTGAGATAGGACTTTTTCTTCTACTGCTGACAGCTGATGAACTTTAGTGCAACCTCAGGTACCCAGTTATACAAAAATGTCTATATAAACCAAGCACTTACTGATAATAACTCATAAAGAAAGTTATTTTAAGACAGTTCTTGAGTTCACATATGCTTTTATCATTTACTAAAAATGGAAGAAATTTGCATATCGCAACAAATGTGTTTGTTTTTTACATAAAGAACTAAATCTTGGCTGAATATTTGCTACTGCAAGACATGGAACATTTTCCATTTTTTCCAGACTTAATGAATATTTTTTTGGTTTTCTGTTTTTAATGCTGAGAACTCTACTTTGAATTAAATACACAATATAAAATGGCAGACACATGTTGAGGACCATTTCAGAAATAGTAGGAAATTCTGTCTTAATTCCCAAGACAAACTTCATCAAAAGAAATTTTTTATTTATTTTTATTTTATAGTGAGTGTTTTGCCTGCATGTGTGTCAGTTAGTGTATCACATGTGTATGAACAATTCACATGTGTATGAAGAGACACAGAAGCCGGAAGAGTTTATTAGATTTCTTGGAACTGGACTTACAGGGGCTTGTGAGCTGCCATGCAGGTGCTGGATTCCAATCTGGGTCCTTTGGAAGAGCAGCCAATTCTCTTAACTGTTGAGCCATCTCTCCAACCCCTGAAACAGCAATTTTTAAAACTAAACATTCTAACATGATGCAATCCAAAGATGGATTAATTTGATAATTACATGTTGACGAACAACAGCAGGAATATATTAAAAGTTTGTTTTCTAGTACTAAGACATGTTTCTGTAAGAACAGAAAGTTTGTATACAATAAAAACTGCAATCCTTATCATGCCACAGTCTCTCATCTGAGCTGTGGTGTTTCAGAGTGTTCACTGGTGTCCTCTGGTGTGAAGGCCTATCTGCAAAGTGCTCATGTGTGCTCAGAACAAGGCTGCAGTGATGTCAGGAGACAACACAAGTGAAGCTGGGCCAGAAGCAAGGATGTGCTATGAGTTGATTTTGAATTAATTTTTGGTCATTGGGCTTTCAGAAACATTTTGGTGTTACCAAGATCTTCACAAGCCTCACACTGGGTTGTGTGACCTGTCGGATTATAATCCACAGAGAAATGGGAGCCATCAGTAGAAAATGCCTAGATCTTCTCCAAGCCCCTGTCTTCATTCATGATGCTTTGATGCTGGCACCTGGGGAAGTCATGGCTGGTGCCACCAATATCTTCCACATCACTTCTTGTGTTAACATTTACACATACCTAGGACTTTTCTATCTTCAAAATATTTAAATCCAAGAGACAATCCTCTAAGGTCCTTTCTCGATAGTCCTTAGGCTTCAGGTGCCATGTCACCTGCCCATAAGCTCTTCTGTCCTTCCCTTAATTAGGCTGGGAGCCCCTGTTCTACTGCTCCAGCAGCACCCGTTTACTGTCTTCTCTCCCGTGTCCCCACATCTGTGTCCCTCCCTTGTACACCCAGAAAGCATTGGTTGGTGTCTAGCACACGTTCCTCAAACTGGGAATTTGTAAACACAGTGTTCACAAATGAGAAAACAGAATTCAGAAGCAGGAAAAAGGCAGATCAAATTCTGAGGGGTGGTCCCCAAGTGAGCAGGGAGCATCCTGAGAGGATCATTTGTGAGCCCCTTTTCTTCTGTCATACAATGTGGGTTTTGTGTATACTGAAGTTATCCTAGGGATGGAGCAAAGCTCATCTGTGGCTGGGGTGAAGTGCAGGAGGAGCCCAGCTAGAGAGATGCTAAGCAAAGTGCACTGGAGACCAGAGTCCGTGGGACTGCCAGCTCCCTGGGATTGACTCACTTCTGTTGAGGGAGGGAGAAGAAAGAGGGAACTGGGTGTGTCCAAGGTCCTTTGGTGTGTGTATGTGGGAGGGGTGGGGTTTGCATTATTCCAATATGGGGATTGCTAGGTGAAAATGAAAACGGAAGAGATATTAACTCAATAAAAACTCTGTGACTTTGGGCGACTTGGCAGTTGCAGTTTTCCAGGCAGCCAGGATGGCAGCGTCTAGGCCGTTCCAGACCTTGATCAACAAGTTGCAAATGTACTCTCAGAGCCGGAAGAAGTCTGGAGTAGGGGAGTGTGAGGTCCTCCTGCAGCCCTGGAATCCTGTGAGCTTCCGGATGCTCTTCTCCACGGAGGACGGTGAGGGGCATGAAGGCCAAGGAGGGTTAACCCGAGCAAGGTTCTGGGTCACAGGTTCCAGGCCCGGAGAGGATGCAGCTCCATGGGAGCAGGAGATCCTGGAGAGTGGTGGTTGCCCTCTTTACAGGAGCTTCATTGTGAAGCTTCCAGTTCTTTGCTCTCTCTCTCTCTCTCTCTCTCTCTCTCTCTCTCTCTCTCTCTCTCTCTCTCTCCCTCTCCCTCCCTCTCCCTTTCTTTCTTTCTTTCTTTCTTTCTTTCTTTCTTTCTTTCTTTCTTCTTCCCTCTCTCTTCTTCCTTTCCTTCCACTCTCCTTCCTTCCTTCTTTCCTTCCTTCCTTTCTCTCTCTCATTTTCTTTCTTTCTTCCTGTCTCTCTTCTTCCTTCCTTTCCTCCCTCCCACTGTCCCTTCTTTCTTTCCCTCCCTTTCCTCCTCTCCTCTCCTCTCCTCTCCTCTCCTCTCCTCTTCTTTCCTTTCCTGATTTTATTATCCAAGTGGTGCAGTTAAAGAATTAAGAATCCTAAGGAGTTGTGGGTCAGCTAGCACCACAGGGTTCTAGCTGGGGGGGCGGCTGTCTTTGGGAGGTGAGCTTGAGGAGGGAAAATCTCTTGAGCTCTTGTGCCACAGCCTGGACAAAGTTCTTGTTTTGTCCTCCAGCTCCAGGGTGGCCTGAAATGGCTGTCAGCTTTGAGCTGGGGTGGGGATTTCGGTGGAGGGTTCTGTCATAGCAGGAAGGTTCCTAAATAGTTGAGCAGTTGAATGTTTCCCACTTTGGTCTGCAATCTGCCAAGAAAGCCCAGCCTTGCTTGCTCAGGGTGGTGATTGAAAGCCCCAGACCTGTGGCTTCCGGAAGGCCACCATTACTTCCTTCCTGAGATGTTGTTGACCAGGGTTATCCTCAGAATGCAGACAATTCCTCCTTCTTATCCTTGAATTTGGAGAAACTTTTGAGGCAGAGGAGAGGCAAGGGGGCTGAGGAAGCCAGGCTGTAGACAAGATTACGGCACAACAGGAATCTAAGCAGAAAAAAAATGACAGAAAGAGTCAGGTGTAGAAGGTATTGACACACGTTTTCAGAAAGCCTGGTCAGGAGGCAGGAGAAACCTGCAGGGTGCTGAATCCCTCTGGAAAGCAAGAACCTTATTGTCCTAGGTTTGATTTCACCAGAGTGGGCTCCACAGAGAACTGACAGCAGAACCTGTTTTCTCATTATCTCTTTTCCTAGAGCAGTGGTTCTCGACCTTCCTACTGCTACAATCCTATAATACATGCTGTGGTGTCCCCAATCATAAAATTATTTTTGTTGCTACTTCATAGCTGTAATTCTGCTACTGCTATGAAGTGTAATGTAAATATCTCTGTTTCTGATGGTCTTAGGCTACCTCTGAGAAAACACCTTTGAGAACCACCTCAGAGGGTTAGGGGGTTCCCAGGTTGATCCCAGCTGTCACTACCCCAGTAGACACAACCCTTATGGAGTGTGTCCTTCTCTTGAGCTGTCTTCAAATGCTGGTCGCAGGTTAGGGATACAGACTACTGCATCCTGGTCACAGGGAGGGTGGGGGAACTAGACCCAGCCCAGCTCTATTCTAGACACTTTAGTACAGAGAATGTGGATGAGTGGGGAAGCATTTGCCACCAGCCCTCTGAGGTGACTGGGAGGTGCTGAAGTCTGAAAAATCTGTTGTTTATTGAGAGCCTCAAACCAACAAAATGGAGATCTATAGATACTGGTAGTTTAGTGACATACACGGCAGGGGGAAGTATGGTAGTGAGGGTGCAGCCCCAGCTGTAGCCTTCATAGCAGGCCCTGGGCAGCTGAGGTGGAGGCTGGGCTCACACCCCCAGCTCAGCTTTCTCCCTCAGGGGCTCCCAGTCCACAGCCCCCTCTTCTCCCAGGTGGCTCAGCTGCTTCCTCTCATTCACTCCCAACACAGATGACTCAGAACACTAAAATGGAATATTGTTGCAGGCCAGTCTTTGGGTGATTAGAACTTCTATTCTTTCAGTTTCCTATTTGAGGCCCCACTTCCTCCTCAGCAGCAAGGCAGCTGGAATTTCCCACCAGATTTACCCTGCAGTCCTAGGGCAGCAGTTTTCTTTTCTTGTAGAGGCCCTACCCTCCATCCCAGAAACACCCTGAGCAGGCATGACTCTATTCATATAAACCTACACCAGCTGGGCAATACTACTGAGCCTACCAGTGCACTAGTGTATACCAGTACCAACAGGGAGGTCTCACCTTTGTATGTCAACTGGGTTTGTGTACTGTTGAGTATGTAGGTCTTTTTTCCCTTAGGACAGTGAGCTATACTCTCAGACCCAAACTCAAATCCCTGTAACCCCATTTCATGTGGACACACTTTATCATACGTTCTAGTCCTAAATGGGCCCCTGTTTATTAAGTGAAGGCCTAGGCATTCTTGAAATGAGGGAACTCATTTTCTTAAAAAAAATTACCAGGACAGTTGTGGGCACGCCTTTAATTCCAGCACTAGGGAAGCAGAGGCAGGCAGATCTCTGTGTGTTTCAAGCAAATGTCAGGACAGCAAGGACTGTTACACAGAGAAACCTTGTCTCTGAAAACCACACAAACATATAGAAAGATTTATTTGTATTGTATGTGTATGGGTGTTTGCTCTTTATATGTCTATATACCACATGCATGCAGTGCTTGCAGAGACCACAAGAGGGCATCAGATCCCCTGGAACTGGACGTACAGATGTCATAGGCCATTATGTGGGAGCTGGTAACAGAATCGGGGTCTTCTATAAGAGCAGCCAGTGTTCTTAACCATAGAGTCATCTCTGCGACCCTAGAACCCACCTTATTAAGTAAAACTGAACATAGCTGACTTGAGGTGGGCACAGGGGAGAGACTAGACGTCAGAATTTTGCCTCCTTCTCCCAGATTCACTTTCTGGATGGGAATCACACACTGTTATTGCCACCGTGGCTTTCTGGCAATCCTTGTGCCTGTACGCATTGCACACATCTAAGAAGAGACGGCCATGCGTGGATGCCTTGGATGGACTTCACCAAAGTCCAGGAAAGAGGAGGAATGTAATACAGAGGTACAGAACATTCTGTAACAGGCTTCAGACTGTTCACACAGAGGTCATCCTGAGGTCACACAGTTCTCAGTTCCTTCACCAGCCCGGGACAGCCTAAAATCTTTTTTCTTTTTTTTAACATTTCAGTTTGTCAAAATGTTCTGGAGAAAGGGAATCATGAGTTAGTGTGGCCAGGAAAAGGGAGATTCAAGTTAACTGTCCGGTTGCCTGAAGACCCAGATAAAGCCTCAGTCTCTAAGGAGGCAGTTCCAGATAAGGTAAGGACATGGGGTGTTATTCCAAGGTGCTTCGATTCTCTATGATAAATATGGTGGAGATGAGCTGGGTGGGGTGGTGCATACCTTTAATCCCAGCACTCAGGAGGGAGAGGTAGGAGGATCTTTATGAGTTCAAGGCTAGCCTGATCTACATAGTGAGTCCAGACCAGCCAAGGCTACATAGTGAGACCATGTCTCAAAAAGAAAAATGGTAGATGAGGGCCTAAGTCACAGTAGCCTGAGAATGGCAGCTTAGGACTCTGGAGGGAGCAAGGACTGTAAACAATGAAGAAGCTGTCATTTTTGTTACTTTTGGAAGAGTCAGGATTTGGAGGGTGAGATAATAATGAATTTGGGATGTCAAAGTTGTATCCATTGGTCTTGGTGTCTTTATAACCAGAAGCCTGCTGTTCTGTTTCCATCATCTTGAGGCCAGCAGTGTACCCGGCGTGTGCTGTCCCTCAGCTGTGAAGAAGATTGTCAGGGACCTCTCTGAAGCATGTGCACCGTGTTCATGCAGTAAACATGAACTAAGTGCCAAGTCAGGCAAAACACAGGCTAAGCTGACTTAAGGGACACTCCTGTGTGTGTCTCATTTCATCAGTGGTTATTGTAACCAGTAAGAAGACACGCTGTGACATGTGGCCTCCTATCCATTCCCTAGCCCAGTATCCAAATGTGTAATTATTTCAATTAATTTACACCTCCAGTCTAGCCCGAGGTGTTTTATTTATATATGAAATGATTCATAGTCATTGGGCGGTGGAGGCACGTGCCTTTAATCCCAGCACTGTGGAGACAGAGGCAGGTGGATCTTTGTGAGCTCTAGGCCAGTCTGGTCTACAGAGTGAGTTCTGGGACAATCAGAACAGTTTCACAGAGAAACCCTGTCTCAAAGAAAAAAAAAACAAATAAAACCAACCAACCTATTGGGAAAAAAAAACAAGCAAACAAACAAAAAGAAATAATTCATGTAATAATGCTGTCTTACTGTTTGATTTTAGGAATCCAGGACAAAAAAAGAAGGTGCAGAAAAAGGTAAGTCTCAGCTAAGGTGGCCCTGGTGTTCACCAGGCAGTTTTTATTAAACAAGTAGCTCGGAAGAGCTTCCTCTAGAGTCACACCAGGCAGGTTCTGCTCAGCTTGGAGCCACCTGCAGGTGCATCGTCTTCCCAGTCTCAGCCAGAGGTATTTGAAACAGTCCCAGAGGGACCCCATTCAGCTCTTTGGGCTCCCTTCAGAAGAACAGGAACAACTTTTTTTTTTTCTGCCGAGATACATCTACAGCTGAGGAGAGGAGAAGAACTGAGAGATGGAGATGGACACTTGTACTTTGGTGGCCAGTAATAGCAAGGACAGGACTTGTAGTGCTTGTAGTGGATGCTTGCTGTGTGTCTCACAGAGCACTGGGTGTGTCTTAGATGGACCCCACCTTCTGAGCATTAGCTCTTTCTCCCTTATCTGCTATAGGAATCAGCCAGCACTGGGGCTGGGATGGGGTCTCCTGCTTTACTGGGCCATGTCCTGCCCCAGACTTAAATGAAGCAGCAGCTAAGAATACCCGTGTAAAGGGCACCAAATGAAGAACCATACAGAATGAGGTGAGCAAGAGCAGCCAAGAGATACAGACACCAAGTCTTAGGGAAACAAATTCTTTCCCTGCATCACTCTGCCTTCTGGCCTGGAGATGGGGTCTCTCAATGAACCTAGGTTTGCCCTTTTGCCTAGACGTGTTGTCCAGGGAGCTCTGTGAATCCGACCATTTCTGCTCTCCACACTGGGCACATGTAGCCATGCCCAGCTCTTTACAAGGGGGCTGGAGATTCAAGCTCCAGCCTTCACACTTACACAGCATGCTGTCTAACCTAGGGAGTCATTCACTGATGCTGCTACAGTGTAATCTTTAAACTGTTACTTTGTCCAGCACGAGTAGGTACAGAGCTTCCTATACCTTTGCTCCTCCAGGGAGGCCAACAGTAGTTCTCTAATGCAGTGGTCACCTGATGAGCCTCAGCTGTCTGCCGTGTGCCACAGCACAGAGATGAAGACTCTACCCTGACTGTAGAAGCTTGGTTCTGTAATCACAGTTGAGTACTCGAGAGACACATATGAGGGAGAATGCCCCTTCCTCAGAAAGGCAGAGCAGAAAAAGTAATAACATTGAATTAGTGATAATAACAGCAATAAAATAAAAAACAACAACGCTACTTTTGGTTTTTAATTCACTAACAACAAGAGCAACAAAAACCCCACAGTATTAAATTTTAGGTTATGGTTTTGTTTTGTTCTTGAACTCCCTGTATAGACTAGGCTGGCCTTGAACTCACAGAAATTTACCTGCCTCCGCGTCCAGAATGCTGAAATTAAAGGTGTGCACCACCACACCCAGCTACATTTTAGTTTTTAATTCACTAAAGCAAAAGCTCCACTATCTGAGATTTCCTTTTAGCAGAGTTTGCCAAGATATGGATAAGGGAGGAGGGTTGTCTCAGGATAATGTACTTAATAAAACCATGATTTGATACCTTACACCTTTCATTGTAATTTCCAATTTCCTCAGATGATTTGGATACAACACATTCTCCCAGCAACACATCAGAAAAAATGGAAGATGTCCCCAAAGAACATGAAACTGTTCCCTCCATGGTGGCTTTTGAAAACCTGTCGGAGAAAGTGACTGACATAGTGCTGACCATCCTGGTGGAGAATATAAGCGGCTTCCCCAGTGACGACTTTAAGGTGGAAGTGATCCGAGATTTTGGCGTTGCCATGGTTACCTTTCAGAGGCCTATAGGTGAGCTGAAGGGAGGTTCTGCATCCACAAGCTTCTGTCCACCACACCCCAGAGTTTGGGACATCTCTGAGTAGGTGACATTTTGTTGTATTGTGTAAACAAGGTCTCTAAACCAATACAGGGGCCTTTCTTCTCAGATTTTGGAAAGATGAACAAATTCAGTTTGAGATCCAATTTGGGTCTGTTTAATAGATTGCCCTTTATTACATGATTGCTTGGGTATGTGGGATGGGGTGGGGTGGGGTATGGGGAGAAATAAAAAGTCCCAGGTGATTCCAAGTGGAGGAGTTTGAACTTTTACTCTACTTCCCAGGGAGGAGTTAAGACTGGCCCGTTACCATGCCACACTTCTGTAAGGCAATGATGCCAACAGTGCTTAGTGTCAGGCACCTGCCAATCTCTGCATCTGTTAATTTATTCCTTCCTTTCAACAGCCCTGTGACAAGGGCTCCATGTTGCTGAGAGATGGAAGACTGGAATTGAACCCAGGCAGCCAACTTTCACTCCCCCCTTTTCCAATCACTTTACCACACAACACTTCTCATTGATGTCACCATTTCATGGTCACACACATGGAGAAGAGGGAGCCTGCTTAATGGGGAAAATGAGTGCCCCAGCCAGCAAGATGGCAGAACTGGCAAAGGCACTGCTACCAAGTCTGACAGCCTGAGTTTGATCCCTGGGGCTCATACAAGTTGCCCTCTGACCTCCAGATGTACGCACATACATGCACTGGCATGTGCACACACATAAACATGGAAAATAAAATACTCTGCTAGGTCATTGTCATAAGCAAGAGCCAGCTCCACGTAAAACATGGCAGATTTCCAAATCTAAGCCCCATGTCCCATGGGCAGGGCCCTGGGTGTCAGTGAAGCTCACAGGGGCTATGGTCAGAATTCTGGTCCTGTCACTTAACTAGTTGTATGAAGATGACCAAGTTATTATTTTCTATGTTCCTTACTCACTCATCCTTAAAATAAGGATGATCATACTTATGTAAATTCCTATAAAGATTAGTGAGATAGTACTTCAGGCTATGTACTTTACCTTATCAAATGGTAAGTATTTGAAAAAGGACACTTACTTCAAGTTTATTATAACTTATTATAAAGGGAAATTTAAAGATTTGTAAATTATATGTGTACATGCCTACAAGTATATGTGTAC
>NW_026068088.1:3031974-3038316 GCF_014885135.2 Alexandromys fortis
TTTCTTTCATACCATGTAGAGATGTCACCGAAGTTTTCTTCTTTTTTTTTTTTTTTTGTTTGTAGATACCAAAAAATTTATTAGTGATTGTATCGGTCACCATTTGAACCGACAGCTGCAGCTTGCCCCGAGACTTCTGGAAACAACAAATGTAGTTAGGGTGGAAAACCTGCCTCCTGGGGTAGATGACTACCAGCTGCAGCTCTACTTTGAAAACCCTTTCAACGGGGGCAGAAGAGTCACCCAGGTTGAGTGTTTCCCAGAAGAGAGCTCGGCGCTGGTTGAGTTTTCAGACAGCAAAGGTAATGTGTCTTGGCCTGCCACACAGGCATGACCTGGATGGTTGGCCATTTCAGCCATTCCTTAATCTGTCAGAAATGGCACCAATTATCTGGATTTGGTGCAGAACGAGGGCAGCAAGGCAGGCTCTGGAGAAGCAGCACAAGCTCATGAGAGACAGGGAGAGTCTCTGACGAGTCCGGCCTGTGACTGAAGGTCGCCATTCTAGGGACGTTGACAGGCCTTACTCACTGCCATAGATCTGTGTTTTACATCCCCACATTGATTCTCTAATCAACAATTTTGGGGAGAGATGGACTCAGAAGCGTATAGAGTTCTAGAAAGCGTTCCTCTTCCCCCTGTGCTGAGATGAGATAATGGTATTTCTCATAACCTGGGGAGGAGATGGAAGTCCTGTTGTTGATGACATCATCAGTGGTTCTTGAGTCAGACAGATTTGAGTTACAATCCTGACTGGTGGTCACAGGCATGGTGACCTTCGTGAGCCTTCAAACCTTTTGTTTTCTCATCTGTAGAGATAGTGTTGGAGTTACCTCAGAGGATGCTGTAGGAGGAAATGAAACAGTCCCTCAGCAGTGCTTGGCCTAAGGGGGTGCTGAGTCTGAGCTGGAGGTCACTCAGGCTGTCCGCCCCATCTGGAGCCCTGTGGGAGGCTGGGCCTCTGAAGGTCACATTCCTTCCTGCAGGCCTGATAGCTGCCCTAGGACTGAGTCCTTCACCAGGGTATTATGTTTTAGCATCTTTTCTCCCATGGGTGCCATTTAAATCCAAGTTGTGGGATTGATTCTAATTTCCATGCTGATATTACTTACGCATGCCAACAGCTAAAACAAAGTGAGGAGAGTCCTGGAGAAAGAGAGAGAGAAAGTGAGCATTCAGTCAGGGTGGGTTGTGGTGGCTGGCCTGGTACACATGGTGACCGGGAGATATAATGGGGAAGGCCTTACTAAATTGTGACCTCTGGGGCTGGACTCTCCAATGACTGTGAGGATGATTTTGATTTGGTATAGGGGCAAGACCATGGGGTCTGGGTTGGCTCACACTGGCAATTAGCTCAGATACTTGCCTGGGTTTTTAGAACCCTGACTTTCCCCAGCCTCAGCTTTCTCACCTCTATCTATGGGTGTAATAAAATCTCTACCCAAAGGCCACTGTCAAGAGTAAACACTGGAAATTCATGTAAAGCCCTTGGGAAATTGACACAGAGCTCTGGTACAACTATCTTCTCCTGAGAAATGAAGTTAGCTATGGAAGTTAAATTCTGGGACTATACAGGAAGGGACAGAATGCAGAGTGACCCACCTGGAGGATTAAAACCATTTATTTATTTATTTAATGTGCATTGGTGACTTGTCTCCATGAACATCCATGTGAGGGTGTTGAATCTCCTGGAACAGGAGTTATAGACTGATGTGAGCTGCTATGTGGGTGCTGGGAATTGAACCAGGATCTTTCAGAAGAGCAGCCCAGTGCTCTTAGCTGATGCGCTATCTCTCCAGCCCTTAAATCATTCCTTGTGTTGGTACAAACACCAACCCCGTGCTTGTGTCCAAATTTGTGTCTGTTTCTTATTGTGCCACATACATCAGTGACATCAGAAAACCAATAGACTCAGCATGATTTCAGTGTAGAGCGATTTGGGTATGAAGTCATCATAGCCCTAAATGGAGTCTGTCTGTTGTGGTTGGCATCAGTCTAAAGCTGAGCACATGGGAGAATGGCACCTTTGAGTTCTACAAACAGCAGAGACTTTTGCCCTCCTGAAAAAGTTTGTTTTGTTTTGTGTTTTTTTGGAAATGCATAATATTGAGATTACTTTTATTTTGTTTTTAAAGTGTTAGACACCATTCTGGCCAAGAAGCACAGTTTCAACAGGATGCCACTGTCTGTCTTCCCCTATTATCCTTCTCTGGGCACAGCCTTGTATGGTGAGGAGAAGCCGCTGGTCAAGCTTCCAGCATCTTTCCAAGAGTCACTGGGCCTTCCTTTGTGGAAGTTCTTTCAAAAACATAACCATCTGATTGAGGAGATAAATGACCAAATGAGACGCTGTCACTGTAAGCTAACATGGTCTGACATCAACGGCACAGTGACCGTCAGACCTGCTGCCAACTTAGTCATTCACAGACCAAGCATCAAGACCTGGCAGAGAGACGCCTCCGAGGTGCTGTCTGACATCAAGTATGAAGTTAAGATGTTTGAAATGTATCTGACACTGTGGGACATCATACAGCATGAGGTAGGAGATGACAGGGTTCTCGTTGAGTTTGATAAGGAGAGTCTCACCTTAGCCAGAATATCAGAAGATGTCCAAGACATCAGCCAGAAAATCAAGGAGTTAATAGACAGCACCACAGAAAAGGTCCGAAAGGAGGAGCAGAGTCTGGAGGAGAACGTGGCCATTTCTCCGGGGAAACACTTTCTTTTGGAACACAGTGGTTCCCTGGATGATCTAAGGAAAGAGAACCCAGAGGTGGAGATTCATTACGATGCTGCCACTCAGCACCTGTGCTTCAAGGGATTCCGTGCAGATGTGTATAGAGTAAAGTGTGACATTCAGGAAAAGGTGTATTCCATGGCTCAGAAAGACATCCCGATTCCTTCTGAAGTCTTCATGTTTCTGCAGCAAGTAGACAGTCAGGAATTCTCCAAGACTCTTTTTGAAGCACAGAAAATTCTTGCCACATACAAGCTGAAAGGTAAAGGTCTTCTCTTGATGGCCTGTTCTTTCAGAGCCCTGGCTGAAGCAGAGGAGAAAATGCTCAATGCCTTAAGTTACAAGCTCATTGAAGTTGAAAACAAGGAAGTTCTTAGAGGCAATGTATGGAGAAAGAAAATTCAACCTCTGCAAAAAAGACACTCCTCCACTGCAAGCATCATGATAAAGAATGAATTAACTTCAGGAACCCCGGCGGAGGTCATCATTGCAGGCTGTGTGAAAGAAGTAAATGAAATTTATGGCCAACTTTTTGAGTTCTTGGAGAACACCATGAAAATTGAAACACTGTTTGAAATTGAATCGATCTTGATTTTTTTTGAGTATTTAAGGGCAAAGAAGAATCTGTTCTGGCCAAAGATAAGGAAGGCCAATGTGCAGGCAAGTTTTAAGCTGGAAGATGAACTTTTTCTAACTGACTACATTTTACTAACTGACTACAAGAGTAAAGTTCTAGAGTGCATGAACATGGTCAAGGAAATCCGGGATTCAGTCTGCATTAAAAGGTTCCACATTGATGAGCCTGGTGCTAGGCACTTCTTCCAGGACAAAGCATCCTATTACAGTGTAGATTTTCCCTCTACACTGGACTTCTTCCCAAATCACTTAGGAGTAGAGATTGGTGTGTCTGTAAGGATCTAAAGGGCTCTGGGATAGGTCACTCCTTCCCGGTAACTGTGGTCCATAGTAGGGGACACTGCACGGCTCTCCTCATCTTCATCATTTCCCACCTGTCGAGTCTGCTCCATCTAGTGCTGGCTTCTGTCAGTTACAGGTGTGGGAGAGCATGGGGAACGCAGAGGATAGGAATTTAACCAATGACACGAGGAAGGGTGACCTTGGGTGCTGGAGTGGACGAGGGAGCTCAGTTCTCGGATCCCATCTGTGGGTCCTTTGTGAGGAAGGAGTGGGCAGGTGGGCGGGAGGAAGGTCCAGATGTTAGGAGTCATGTAAGGACAATTCTTGTTTTGTGGGATTGTTGTAGGTAACTAATGTTTTTTAGATAGGCTGGCACCCAGGAAGTCCCAGTAATCCTCCTGTCTCTGCCCTACACACACACACACACACACACACACACACACACACACACGCTGGGGATAAAGGAATAAGCAGCCACTGCTCTTACTCTCTCTGCCTCATCCTTCTGCACTAGATTGTGTGTGTGTTTGTGTGTGTGTACAGGTGGGCATGGTGGCACGTGCCTTTAATTACAACACTTGTAAGACAGAGGCAGGCAACCCTAGTTCAAGGCAAGCCTGTTCTACATAGAATTCCAGCCTAGGCAGGGCTACATAGTGAGACCTGTTTTCCCTCCCTTCTTCCTGAAAAGTATTTAATACCCTTTCCTACACAGGCTCTACTCATTGGAACCATAGCTATCTGAAGCAGGGCAGGCTGGTACCTTCTTCCTGACCAGTAGCTGCATGTCGCTCTGCATGGTTGTAGCTGCATCCTCCAGTGAATGTCTGCCTCACCTGTTTGCTTCAGCAGGGTTTCGTGCTGAGACTTGGGTGATCTACCCTTTTTGTTACTCAGACGCTCTGAGCATGTTGTTAATGTTTTGCTTTTAAGACAAATTCTTGGTTGAAGCTCAGTTGAAAGAGCATTTGCCTAGCAGGCATGAAGTTTTGGGTTCAGTTCCTTAGCACTGCATAAACATGAAGTGGAGCCACAAGTCTGTAAAAGCAGCACTAGGGAGACAGAGGGAGGAGGATCAGAAATTCTAATTCAAGGCAATCTAACTGCAGTGCACTCTAATCCCACCAGAAAGAAATTTGTGCCCATTAGCAGTTGCTCTGAATTTATGCACCTGCTCACCCCACCTTCCTTAGCACTAGAGAACATATAATCTACTCTGTTGTTTGTTTTTAATTTTCCTTTTGAAACAGGGTCTTACCACACTACTCTTGTGTTCTGGAACTTGCAATGTGGACCAGGCTGGCTTTGAACTCAGAGATCCACCTGCCTCTGCCTCCTGAGTGCTGGGATTAAACGTGTGTACCACCACACCTGGCTCTACAGATTCACTTGTTCTTGAGGTTTCATATAAATGAAATAATATATTTGTGTCTTCTGTTACCAGTTTCTTTCACTGATGGAAATTCTTTCAGGGGTCACCTCTACTGTAGCATATATCAGTATTAAATCCCATTAGTGGCTACATAATATCCTATTAGATGAAGATACATTTGCTTTTCCCAACAACTAGCCAACAGACACATGAATTCTTTCCACTATGACTTTTATGAATTTTGTTTCCCTGAACATTAGTCACAAAATGTACAAGCAACTGTTATCTTCCTTTGCCAAGCCCAGTGGCTCAAATGTAGTCATGGTTGATGAATGCCTTTACTAAGAATTTGAAAGAAATCTTTGGTTTTGTCTTTAAGACCCATGTCGTTGTCAACTCCATTCCCTCGGATCTTGTGCTCAATAAAGGACCCCTTTCTAAGGCCTTACTGGAAAAGGCCGGGCCAGAACTCCAGAAGGAACTGAATGAAGCAGGACAAGGGGTCTCTGTCAAGGCAGGCACAATCCTACAAACCAGTGGCTGTAACCTGAACTGCCACCACGTATTTCATGTGGTCGCTCCACAGTGGAAAGTCGACAACAGTGCATGGTCACTGAAGGTAGGACCCAGCTTTACATTCTCCAGGACATGGGGTAGCTCTCTGGACTCCCCCACAGCACACCACAGCTAATCTCTGTCTGCTTCTTTTCTGGGACAGCATCATGAGTTTGGCAAGTTCCATAGCACGACCATTTCTTTTCAATTGTAGATGACTTCTTGTAGGTCATAGTTCATATAGGTCATAGTTAGAAATGTAAGTTGGTTATTGTGCTCAGCAATTACTGATGGTCAGGGAAGGGTTGGGGAATACACTACATTTATGGAGGAAAGGTAAGGTGAGGACTTGAAGCTGGGAGACAGTGATGGACTGGGACAGCTGTGGCTTCCCCTCTTTGCTTATGGTGGAGTGAGTCTGTGCTCTTGTAAGGGTGTCCACGTTCTCTTTCTCATTTCTTCTCCACAGAGTCCCCCTCACACTGCTGCTAACTTTTGTTGAAAGCACAATAGAGTGGACAGTGCTCCCAGGAAAAGCTGCTGAGTGCTTAGTTTTTAGGGTTCCCCATTTCTAAACAGGACATTTTAGGAACTGCTCTGTGCTTTTCAGATCATGAAAAACATCATCAGAGACTGTCTAGGAATCGCTGAGGCACTGTCTCTGCAATCAATTGGATTTCCAGCAATAGGAACAGGAAATATGGGGTTTCCTAAACCCAAATTTGCTAAATTAATAATTTCAGAAGTGCTCAAATTTAGT
>NW_026068088.1:3046332-3048744 GCF_014885135.2 Alexandromys fortis
CAGAAGGAACTGAATGAAGCAGGACAAGGGGTCTCTGTCAAGGCAGGCACAATCCTACAAACCAGTGGCTGTAACCTGAACTGCCACCACGTATTTCATGTGGTCGCTCCACAGTGGAAAGTCGACAACAGTGCATGGTCACTGAAGGTAGGACCCAGCTTTACATTCTCCAGGACATGGGGTAGCTCTCTGGACTCCCCCACAGCACACCACAGCTAATCTCTGTCTGCTTCTTTTCTGGGACAGCATCATGAGTTTGGCAAGTTCCATAGCACGACCATTTCTTTTCAATTGTAGATGACTTCTTGTAGGTCATAGTTCATATAGGTCATAGTTAGAAATGTAAGTTGGTTATTGTGCTCAGCAATTACTGATGGTCAGGGAAGGGTTGGGGAATACACTACATTTATGGAGGAAAGGTAAGGTGAGGACTTGAAGCTGGGAGACAGTGATGGACTGGGACAGCTGTGGCTTCCCCTCTTTGCTTATGGTGGAGTGAGTCTGTGCTCTTGTAAGGGTGTCCACGTTCTCTTTCTCATTTCTTCTCCACAGAGTCCCCCTCACACTGCTGCTAACTTTTGTTGAAAGCACAATAGAGTGGACAGTGCTCCCAGGAAAAGCTGCTGAGTGCTTAGTTTTTAGGGTTCCCCATTTCTAAACAGGACATTTTAGGAACTGCTCTGTGCTTTTCAGATCATGAAAAACATCATCAGAGACTGTCTAGGAATCGCTGAGGCACTGTCTCTGCAATCAATTGGATTTCCAGCAATAGGAACAGGAAATCTGGGGTTTCCTAAACCCGAATTTGCTAAATTGATAATTTCAGAAGTGCTCAAATTTAGTAGCATGAACCACCCAAAAGCATTACAGGAAGTTCAGTTTCTGCTGCATCTGAAAGACGTGGAAAACATTCAGGTACAGACTCGGCTTGCTTCTGATCTCTTTGCCAACTGCAGTTCGGGACCTGTGTTCTTCTATGTCTTCTTGTTCTAGTAGGAGGTTTATTTCATGTGTTTTCAGCACAAGAGAGTGTGCTGACTGGTTATATGTAACATGACAATTTTCAAGAAAAAATTAGCTACAGAAGAAAAATCTTCTTCTTATTTGGAAAAGTTTCAAACACACACAAAAGTCCATAAACTAACCTAATGAATTTCTCTGTCTGTTATTCAGCTTCAGCTGCTATTGCCCTGTGACTGGGAGCTTTGGCCTATTTTTCACATGTAATGATGACACACTATTCTGTCTCAAAACAGTTTACCAATTCATTTTGAACTTAACCTTACCACTAAATGGCAGTCATCCTTTATGTGGTTAATGATAGCGTTAATGTGTGAGGTTACAGCTGTCTCATGAATGTCTCTCCATCTCTCCATTATTATGTCTGGATCAGAATCAGATAATTAAGGCTCACACATTGTACTACCCATTATAGAGTCAGGTAAGTAAGGCTCACACATTGTAATGCCCATTTTTTTTCAGTCTATGGGGTTGCTTCTCTTATGAACATAGAAATGTTAATACATAATATCAGGGTACAGTTATGCCATTATCAATCTGAAAATTCCAAAATGGGATGCAGATGATCCAGCCACCATTCTGGAAATGTAATTAATCGTGAGTGAAGGATGTGGCTTGAACACGTCCACATGTGACTTAGGACACTTGGACCAGAAATACTAGAATCATCCTCAGTCACAGTGTGTCACATCAGCTATGGCAATGTGATCCGACTCTAAGGCTTGATTTCTGTTCTCCATGTCTTTGTAATGCAGTAGAGCACATGACCTTAGTGTTAGAACAGTTTCCACAATGTCACAGTAAAGGTAGCGGCCCACAGATGCCTATGGATGGGGCTGTTGGGATTTTGGGGTCCTGCTTCATTATTATGCAAATCTACACACTGCCTATATCATGGAAGCAATCACAGGGAGCCTACATTCTAATTGGGCAGCCTAAGCTCCTGATTCCTTTAGCTTGGATTGTACAACTAGGGTAAGATTTGTTTGTTTGGTTAGGCTTTTGTTAGACAGGTTCTTTCTAAGTAGTTCAGACTGTTTGCCCTCATGGCAATCCTCCTGCATCAGCCTCCAGAATACTGGGATTGTAAGTATGTAACTTGCCCAGCTGCTAAGCATTTTCAATAGCTTCCCTGTGACTTCATGGTGTAAGGTGATGTGGGCATTTCTGAAGCACATGCTCTCCCTTCTAGAAGTCATAACTACTTTAGAAGTTTAGATTTCTGTACACATTATGAACAGGAGGTGGAGGTGCTGAGATTTCTGTGTGATATGAATGTCTGCATGAAAAGGGATGAATCCTGTCTCATAGACTTGAGTCTCCCAGTATTTATTTGGGACGTGTTGCTCTCTCTTCTGTATTCTGTATTCTCTCTCTCTCTCTCTCTCTCTC
>NW_026068088.1:3052785-3053599 GCF_014885135.2 Alexandromys fortis
TGTTTTTTTTTGAGACATGGTTTCTCTGTTCTGGAACTCACTCTGTAGACCAGGCTGGCCTTTTTCATAGATCCTATTTCCTCTACCTCCCAAGTGCTAGATTAAAGACGTACGCCACTGGCACCCAATTGGTCTCATTTTCTTTAATACATAGAATACTCTGTAGACCCATGAGAAGGATTAGTCTCCACTGACACCTTTAATACATTTAAATGCTATTATTCTCCTTCCAAACTTGATAAACTCAAGATTTAAAGACATTTAAGCTTGCATTACATTTACAAAAGGAGCTGCTTGTGAGCGGAGACTCAGACAGAGACTGAAGAGCAGGAGCTGAAGGTCTGAACACGGCTTCTAGGTGCAGCTTCTCTGGGCTGTTTGGTTAAGAAGGGAATGAGTTTCTATGTAGACACACTGAGCAGCAGAAAATGCAGAGATTGTTTAGTTAGCTTTGTCCCAGTCTCCTCTAATGTATGATTCTAGATGAGATCATGTAAATATGCAATTCCTTTCCACTTGAAAGGATAAAATAAGCATCTCTACATCCCCATTAAATATTCTTTGAAAATTTATTTTTAATGGCTACTGTTTTAACACACGGGCATGTGAAAGTGTAGAATTATCCCTCCATTGGATTTTAACTGTCTGGTTTTTGTTGTAAACAGAGCTTTAGTTAATAGGATTTACAACTTTGTTCACATCTCCATTTTACAGGACACATTTTTAGAAAGTGTATATATATTTTGTCTTTCGTTTTTTTTTTCTTTTTTTTTTGAGATAGAGTTTCTTTGTATAGCCATAGCTGTCCTGGAAC
>NW_026068088.1:3058940-3061299 GCF_014885135.2 Alexandromys fortis
CCAGCCAATATGTTTGTTTTTTATAACTTTAAAATATTGAACTAAATTAAATACTACTCTTTGAAGGCTACTATTTTCCAATCATGTGTATGTATATTATGTGAATCCTGATGTGAATGCCACAATAGAGAGAGACGCTCACCAAGATGCCAAGTCTTCATTTTCTGAAGGAGCAGAGGGGTTCATCCTTATGGAAGAGACTGACACCTAGCTCACACTAGTTCACTCTAGTTACTTCATTCAACCATATACAAGGTTAACAGAGTCTGGGAAAAGTTCCAGATACTGTAATCATCTTGCTTTTCCTGCCTGTGAAAGCAGACAGCCCACACATTATGGAATGCCATAATCTAAAGTAAGAACCCCAGGTTGCCAGGAGTGTCTTCAGACGAAGGTTGGTTCAGCTTCAAGCTCTCTGGAGCACTAGGTGCAGTTTCTAGAGAGACACATTTATTCAAGGTTGAAACAGTCTCAAAACAAATTCTCAGACTCTACCTATCAACCTAAACCTAGCGAAGGTTTTGCTGAAACATGTCACTCAAAGCCAGACACAACGTCTTTACTATACACATCACTACACGTGTGCATACAGAATCAGAAGCTCCCAGGACACAAACTCACTGATCGCATAGGGAGTATAATGGTTAAAACTGTGTTTGTGTTTCCAGGCATTTTCAGATGAATTTGACAAAAGGAGTCATGGAAATCCAAGTGACACCCAAGGTACAGTAAAGTGTTTAAGTTGACCAGTGATTTCTTGTTACCAAGTAACTGTTCAATGATAGGGAAAGGATGATGGTGATCATTTCTCTGATAAGTCATACTGTGGAACATATTAAATGAAAATTAAAGGATATTCCATGCATGTGAGTATAAAAGAAACTGGCCTGACTTGGGCAAAAGGGAAAGCTGGGCCAGGTCATATAAGCTGTAGAGTGGGATTTTTAAATTACTGATGAGACTACCACATCCAGTGGATCATGTGACTGACATGTGCTTTCCAAGAGACACCTTAAGAGACAATAGAAGCCAATACTTCTCTGTCACATGTGGTTTTCCATTTCTGAGTTCATCTTGTTTGGGGTTCACTGGAGCTTTGTTTTGAAGTGAGGCTTTGCCATGTTGCCTAGGATGGCTCCAAACTCCTAAATTCAAGCATCCTTCTGTCCCAGCCTAGAGCCATGGCCATAGAAAAGACAGCCAATACATTGATAGGGTAGCCTGCGACCTCAGCTATTTTTGCTTCTGATGACTTGGTGCCTGATTCTGTCTTTTCTTTTTTCTGGGGAGGGTTTTATGAAAGTCTCTCCAGCCCTACATTAGGAGTGCATGAAATGAATATTGGCCTGATCCTCTTCCAAGTGGCCATGGGGGACATCACCAAAGAAGCAGCAGATGTGATTGTCAATTCAACATCAAACACGTTTACTCGCAAATCAGGTACTTAGTGAGATGGATTCTGTCTCATGCAGGAATCAGTGTGGTAGATCCTATGAAGAAGTGTTTCTACAGATAAAATGTTTTTGTCAGTTTGGGCTTTTCCTGTTAACTAATATCTATAAAGTTATTTCAATGGGCTATTTTACAACTGTCAAAATTTTTGAAAATGTCTCCTCTGTCTTTAGTGCTCTATGATGGGGTGTGTTGAGACACAAAGGCATCTTTCTGGTCACATCACCATCTTGATTTTCTCATGTAGGAGTCTCCAAAGCAATTTCGGAAGGTGCAGGACCAAGTGTGGAGAATGAATGTTCTGTCTTGGGTAAGGAAAATTGCTGCTTCTTGGAGCCGGATTGAAAGTGGAAGATTGACTGTGGGAGGCAGTGAGGAAACCGAGGAAGGGCCTTGGGCTAGGAGAACAACGTATTAATCTGTTTTGGTTTTGTTTTGATTTGAGACCCATGTATTTATCTTAAAATCATAAATTTTATGAAGGAATTCCATATGGAAGAAAGTGAAATGTAGTGATAAGAGCGGCGGGGCTGCATCCCCAGCACCCCAGCCGCCTGCTAGCTCATGCCCAAAATAACAACACACAACTGTATTCATTTAAGCACTGCTTGGCCCATTTCTATCTAGCCTCTTCTAGGCTAACTCTCGCACCTGGACTAGCCCATTTCTAATAATGTGTGTAAGCACCCCAAGGTGCGCTTACCGGGAAGATTCTAGCCTATGTCCATCCTCGGTCAGAGCTTCATCGCGTGTGCCTTGCTCTAACAGGAGCTGCATGAAGTCTGAGCTCACTTCCTCTTTCTCCCAGCATTTTGTTCTGTTTACTCCACCCACCTATGTTCTAACCAATCAGGGCCAAGCAGTTTATTTATTGCTTAACCAATGAAATCAACAGATTGATATATGA
>NW_026068088.1:3067637-3076619 GCF_014885135.2 Alexandromys fortis
GGAAGGTGCAGGACCAAGTGTGGAGAATGAATGTTCTGTCTTGGGTAAGGAAAATTGCTGCTTCTTGGAGCCGGATTGAAAGTGGAAGATTGACTGTGGGAGGCAGTGAGGAAACCGAGGAAGGGCCTTGGGCTAGGAGAACAACGTATTAATCTGTTTTGGTTTTGTTTTGATTTGAGACCCATGTATTTATCTTAAAATCATAAATTTTATGAAGGAATTCCATATGGAAGAAAGTGAAATGTAGTGATAAGAGCGGCGGGGCTGCATCCCCAGCACCCCAGCCGCCTGCTAGCTCATGCCCAAAATAACAACACACAACTGTATTCATTTAAGCACTGCTTGGCCCATTTCTATCTAGCCTCTTCTAGGCTAACTCTCGCACCTGGACTAGCCCATTTCTAATAATGTGTGTAAGCACCCCAAGGTGCGCTTACCGGGAAGATTCTAGCCTATGTCCATCCTCGGTCAGAGCTTCATCGCGTGTGCCTTGCTCTAACAGGAGCTGCATGAAGTCTGAGCTCACTTCCTCTTTCTCCCAGCATTTTGTTCTGTTTACTCCACCCACCTATGTTCTAACCAATCAGGGCCAAGCAGTTTATTTATTGCTTAACCAATGAAATCAACAGATTGATATATGATACTCCCACATCAGTGAAAAGTGGAAAGATAACTGACAATTAAGAGAAATTAATTCAAATTCAGAGATTTGCCTGCTTCTGTCTACTTCTATGCCCATATTCTCTTTCCTGAGCCAAAGGTTTCTCCCTGCCAAGTCAGGAAGGAATCCTACAGATTCCCTGTGGATCTGATCCTCCTGGAGGGAGTGACTATTTACTCTTGACTGGCCTTGAACTCGTGATACCCTTACCTCTCCAGTTAAATTGCTAGGATTCTGAGTGTATACCACCATGCCCAGACTAGAAACATGGTTTCTAATAACCAAATGATATTCTACAGTAAAAGGTATGCTGCCTACTATTGAGTTCTGAATAACTTTCTCCCATCAACAACCTGCTATTCCAGAATCCTCTATTCTTATTGGGACACAAAACTCTTCTTGGGGAAACACAACACACTTGTCTACAAGTCAGATAGGGAGCCCACAACAGAACAAAGCCCAACTTGGTGAACTAATGACTTTGATTGAGGTTTCTTACAGGAGTTTGGGTGAGGGGTTACTTCGAGGAACAGACTCAAAGACAGCTGCAGCACCAGAGCCTAGCACAGCATGGGTGACAGCTCACAAAGCTGTGACTCTGGAGCACACTGCATAGGCTACAGGCAGCTCAGCAGGTTGGAGAGCATCCTTTCCAAGTAGCTCTGGTCTAAACTTCTTCTAGGCAACTCGGTTGGTTTCTGATTCTTCCATGTACATGGTCTGTTGTCATTATTGCAGCTTGCCTTCTCTTAGGGTTGGTGCTGCTTTCCTGAGTCTTTCTTGTGCTCTGTTCTGCTTGTCTCAAAGGGACTCTCAGCAGTCTTTATTGATAACTCCAGCAGGGTGGGTAGCCTAGTGAATTTGATTGGGTTCAGTGACTTCCCAAAGAAGACACTGGGGATCATCTGTAAGTTCTCTCTCATTTCTGTATGAATGTGTGTGTTTCATGTCTCCCCTGAAGCTAAGAAGAGAGTACTGAAAAAGAGAAAGCACCAGATGATAATTAATGGCAAACCTGTGACCATTTTCCTGAAAACCACGAAAAAGCCAGTGGAGGATCCAAGATCCAGAACTCCATCTTTGACACAGCCAGCTGAGTTTCCAACACTCAGAAATTTATCTTTGAAACTGCCAGCTGAGACTACAAGCTCCACACCTCCGTCTGTAACACAGACAGCTGACGCTTCAAGCTCTAGAGGTACATCTTTGACAAAGCCAGCTGAGCTCCACACAAGCAAGATGCCCACAGCATTACCTTCTAGTTCCTGCCCACCGTCACCACTACTAGTGAGGCCCCAGAAGTCCATTTCCGGGATCCAGTGGGAAATAAAGAAGTACTTTGAGAGCCGGGGTTCAGATGGTGGGGAGTACAATGTCCAGCCCGTGGGTCCCAGTGCTCCTGACACCTTCGAGGTGAACTTCTTAAAAAGGGCAGGTGAGTTGGGACAGCAGAACAGGGCCAGGGTCAGGTGCAAAGGCAGCCATGCAGTTGTCCAAACAGACCCACTCATGCTTCCAAGGAGAGTCCACGGGAGTGTGGCACTGCCTGTTTGAGCTGCTGCTGCCCACAGACTTTCTCTATCCCACTGCGGGGGACAGAGCCTTAGATGTGCCCAGCCCTTGACCTGGTTTGGCTGCTTCCTAGGAAGAGCTTCCATTTGCTACCTGAGTTGCCCAGTTTCCCAGCAGACAGTCTTGAGGGGAGAAAGGGAAGTTGGGATGAGGATTGGAACAGAAACCAAGGGTCTTGTGCTAGCTAGGCAAGTGCTCCACCAACTGAACGACACACAAAGCACCTTTCTGTTGTAAATAATGCTTCCATTGACTTGTTTCTAAGGAATACAAAAGTAATATATGATCACTTTTTGAAAAAAGCCAAAAAAATTGCCTTGTGGTGCACTGTGGGAACATTCTCATGTATTCTTTTTTGTGAATCAGCTAATGTTTGTACATTTAAATCATTCTAAGCTTTGGGGTTATTAGTTTGCAGGGGTTTCCCAACTTAACTATACAGGAAATATTATTTCATGTCATAGAAATGAGAATTCGAGTCCATTACAGAAGCATAGGTTTGGCGTCACCCCTTTTGAGACAGTCTCACTATGCATTCTTGGCTGGACTTGAACTCATGATCCCCTTACCCTTACCTCTACAGTTAAATTGCTAGGATTCCAGGTGTATAGCACTGTGCTCAGAGGAGAAACATGGCTTCTAATAACCAAATGATATTCTACAGTAAAACTCATGCTGCCTTCTTTTGAGTTCAGAATAACTTTCTTTCATAACAACCTGCTATTCCAGAATGCCAGACACAAATGCTCAGGGCCTCTGTTCTTATCGGGACACAAAACTCTTCCTGGGGAGACACAACACACAAATCCACTCCCCTCAGATAGGGAGCCCACAACAGACCAAAGCTCAGCGTGGTCAACCAATGATTTTTATTGGGGTTTCTTACAGGAATATGGGTGAGGAGGTTTCTTTTTTTATTGATTTTATTGAGCTGCCCATTTTTCTTTGCTCCCCTTCCTTCCTTCCTCTCTCCTCCCCTTCAACCCTTTCCTGTGGTCCCCATCTCCAAATTTACTCAGGAGATTTTGTCTTTTTCTACTTCCGATGTAGATTACATCCGTGTATGTCTCTCTAAGGGTCTTCATTGTTGTCTAGGTTCTCTGGGATTGTGAATTATAGGCTGGTTTTCTTTGACTTATGTCTAAGCATCACTTATCAATGTACATATGATATTTTTTCCCTGAGTCTGGGTTACCTCACTCAATATGATGTCTTCTAGATGCATTCACATGCCTGCAAATTTCAAGATGTCATTTTTTTCTACTGTGTAGTGCTCCATTCTATAAATGTAGCACATTATCCTTGTTCTTTCTTCGGTCAAGAAGCATTTAGGTTGTTTCCAGGTTCTTGTTATGAAAAACAATTGCTGCTATGAACATGGTTGAGCACATGTCCTTATGGTATGATTGAGCATCCTTTGGATATAAACCCAAAAATGGTATTGGTAGGTCTTGAGGAAGGTGGTTTCCTAATTTTATGAGAAATTGTCATACTGGTGTCCCAACGGACTGTACCAGCTTGCATTCTCACCAGCAATACAAGAGTGTTCCTTTTTTCCTACAGCATCAGTGTTTTTGATCTTGGCCATTCTTAGAGGTGTAAGATGGAATCTCAGAGTTGTTTTGATTTGCATTTCTTTGATTGCTAAATATGTTGAACATTTCCTTAAGTATCTGTCAGCTATTTTAGATTCCTCTGTTGAGAGTTCTCTGTGTAGGTCTATACTATATTTTTTTTATTGGATTATGTGCTCTTTTGATGACCAATTTCTTGAGTTCTTTGTATATTTTGAGGATCAATCCTTTGTCTGATGTGGGGTTAGCGAAGATCTTTTCCCTTTCTGTAGACTGTCATTTTGTCTTGTTGACCATGTCCTTTGCTTTACAGAAGCTTTTCAGTTTCAGGAGGTCCCATTTATTAATTGTTTCTTTCAGTCTCTGTGCTACTGGGTTTATATTTAGGAAGTGGTCTCCTGTGCCAATGCGTTCAACTGTACTTCCCACTTTCTCTTTTATAAGGTTCAGTGTGGCTGGCTTTATGTTGAGGTCTTTGCACCATATAGACTTGAGTTTTGTGCATGCTGATAGATATGCATCTATTTTCATTCTTCTACATGTTTATATCCAGGTATGCCAGCACCATTAGTAAAATATGCTTCCTTTTATCAGTTTTATGTTTTTTGCTTCTTTGTCAGAAATCAGGTTTCCATAGCTGCGTGGATTAATATCTGGGTCTTCAATTCGGTTACATTGGTCCTCCTGTCTGTTTTTATGCTATTACCAGGCTGTTTTCAGTACTGTAGCTCTGTAGTAGAGTTTGAGGTCAGGGACTGTGATGCCTGCAAGTTCCTTTATTTACAGAATTATTTTGCTATCTTGTATTTTTTGCTTTTCTATATTAAGTTGAGTAAAATTCTTTCAAGGTCTGTGAAGAATTTTGGTGGGCATTGCATTGAATCTGTAGATTGCTTTTGGTAAGATTGCCATTTTTACTGTGTTAGTTCTACCTACCCAAGAGCTTGGGAGATCTTTCCATTTTCTAGTATCTTCTTTAATTAATTTCTTTCTTCAAAGATTTAAAGTTCCTGTCACATCATACAGGACTTCCACTTGTTTGATTAAAGTTACTCTGAGATATTTTATGCTATTTGTACCTATTGGAAAGGGTGATGTTTCTGTGATTTCTTTCTCAGACAAATCATCATCTGTGTAAAGAAGGGCTACTGATTATTTGAGTTAATCTTGTATCACACTACATTACTGTCAGTGCTTATGAGTTGTAGAAGTTCCTCACTCAGGCCTGCTACCTGAGAGGTCGCTAATTACACTCCCAGTCTGGCAGAGGTCTCTGGTTCAGGTCTGCTCAGGTGAGGGGTTTCTACAGGAGTAGAAATGACTTAAAGACAGCTGCATCACCAGAGCCCAGCCTAGCTCACAAAGCTGTGAATCTGGAGCACACTGCATAGGTTGCAGGCAGCTCATCAGGTTGGAGAGCATCCTTTCCAAGTAACTCTGGTCTAAACCTCTTCCAGGCAACTCAGTTGGTTTCTGATTCAGGTACAGGCCTGGTGTCATCATTACTGCTTGTCTTCTCTTAAGGTCAGTGCTGCTTTTCTGAGTCTTCCTTGTGCTCTGTCCTGCCAGTCTCAGAGGGACTCTCAACTGTCTTTATTGATTACTCTAGCAGGGAGGAACCTAGAGAATCTGGTCAGTTTCAGGGACTTTCTTGAGCCATTTTAACTTGTTCATGTTCTGTCATTAAGGTGCTTACCTTCAGGACAGAATGATTCGATCCTGAGGAAATTTAGACAATAGTCCTACATCATAGGGTTCATCCAACTAAACAATACACCATAATATGTATTTCCAGAGTGCTTACCTTGTATGAGGGATTAAAATCATCTATTGATTCTTAAGTCTATGGAAGGCTAGGTGGAGTGGCATAAGCCTTTAATCAGAGCACTCTGGAGACAGAGACAGGCAGACCTCTGTGAGTTCAAGGCCAGCCTGGTCTATTTAGTGAGTTTCTAGTGTGGTAAGGACTATTTAGTGAGACCATGTCTCAAAAACAAACAAACAATAACCAAACAAAAAAAAGCACATGGGAGAATATGGATAGCTTATGTGAAAGTCCTAAGCATATAAGGGACATCTCTGGATTTGGTGCCTTCAGAAGTTCCTAGAATCAACCCAGAGAAAACACTGGGGGTTATCTCTAAGTACTCTCTCATTTTTGTGTGAATGTGTGTTTCATGTCTCCCCTGAAGCTAAGAAGAGAGTTCTGAAAAAGAGAAAGCACCAGATGATGATTGATAGCAAACCTGTGGCCATTTTCCTGGAAACCACGAAAAATTCAGTGGAGAATCTGAGACCCAGACTTCCATCTTTGACCGAGTCTCTGTATGAAGCACTATTTGATGAAGACCTTGGTTATAATTCTGATGACACTATTGTCCAGATGGTGAGTGTTGACAGAAGAGCTGGCACTGTTGCTACAACTGCCCCTAGGTCACCGCTTCTGTCGTTTTGGTCCAGCAGCCTTAGCTGGGCACTAGCTGTGAGCTAGGTGCTGCTCTAGGCACTGGGCTACAGAGGTGAATTAAACAGGGAGAAGATTCCTGTCCTCATGCAGCCTGCATTGGGTAATGGGATCCGCAGACTGTAAGCAGGTAAATGAACTGAAGGAAAAGTACTTCAAAGACAGAGATGTGCTAGGAGAATAAAAACAAAATGTAGTTTTGCCTCTTAAGAGGAACAGGGTGAAGGCTTGCAAGAGGAAGATGAAAGACCTTCTTGCTGAGGTGACTTGATCCTGAGGCTTAAATGATAAGAAGGCACCAGCCATTAACAAAATGCATTCAACAAATAGATAGGTACTGCTTAAGGTTTGACAGACACTGTCATAGGGCTGGGGGCACAGACACAGTGTGGACTGCTCTTAGGGACTTGACATCGAGTAAGGGAAACAAAGAAGAGTTAACAGATGTATAATAGAATTCTTTCCAGTGACAAGTGCGGGAAGAATAAAGGGGGATGAGAACAGTGACAGAGCCACCATTCTAAACAGGGTGTAAACAAACAAACCCACATGATGCTTCATCTAGAGAACATGAGTAAATTAAAGGACCTGGTGTAGACCCCAGATTCAAACAGTATGTAAGAGCAAGGAGTGATTATTATCAGTGTATCTGAGGCCGTTCACCTGCACAAAATGGCGAAGACCCCAAGGGGAGTGGGTAGGCTCCTTTTAAGCACAGGTAAGACGAGTTTCAGTGACAATTAGGTCACCTCAAATACATTTGATTAAGCAGGCAACAGTTACATTAGTACAATTTAATTGGCTGTGGTTATAGTTTTACCCTTTGGGGCATACTTGGGTAAGGTAGTGCATGTTTGTTTTAGGGAGCTTACTGGAACTGTCCTTTTTGGTCACTGCTTTGAGGTACTGTGGAAGGTGCCTCAGGTCTGGTGTTTGCTGTCTCCCTCATTGTCCTTTTAGGAAACTGAAACTCAGGCCAGCTGTAAAATGGGAACACTTCAGACCTTTCTCTAGCTTCCGGGTTTTGTAGTAAGAACATTCTAGGCTGAGGGAAGCACATGCACAGGCCTCACAGGAACTGAAGCACAGTGAGGCAAGAGGAGGGGGAGGCAGTGAGCAAGGGAGAGAGCTAGGGACAGAAAAGGGTACTGTGAGACAGGGTATAGGATTTTAACTCCAGTGGGGAACTTCTCCTGATATTTTTGAGCCTCATGATAAGGGATCTTGATTGCACTTTTAAAAAATATTTATTTATTTTAGTGTATGAGTCGGTGCTCTACCTGTATGTAGGACTTATTCTAGAAAGGAGCAACAAAGCCCACTACTGATGGTTGTGAGAACTGAACTCAGGTCCTCTGGAAGAGCAGCAGTGCTCTTGACTTAAAAAAAAAAAGCACCCAAATACAAACTTTGTGATATATCAAGAGTCAATTATTTTAATTGATTTGCCTAATAAGCCTCCAGAGACAAAGCAGTATGTCTTCAAAAGAATGGGACTGTCCCTACTGTCTGGAAAGAGCTTAAATGTGGATCATAAGACATTCTGGATGTTGACAGGAATGTCTTAAATGCAACTTCACCACCTCTCAGAGGCTCTGCTGACAACTCTGGGGCCTTAAAGGCGAATGATAACAAAAATTCCTGTGCTGTCTGCAAGTGCACCATTAGCAACAAGCGTGTGCTCCCTAAGTGCAAGCATGAATTCTGCTCCTCTTGTATCACCAAGGCCTTGTCATTAAAGCCTGTCTGTCCTCTGTGTCAGACGTCCTACGATATCCAGAAAGGGAACCAGCCAGATGGAACCATGACTTTCACCACTTCAAGACAGTCACTTCCTGGTTATGAAGACTGTGGCACAATTGAGATTCAATACATTATGGGAAGTGGCATCCAAACAGTAAGTGTACCAGGGAGCGTGAGTTTATTTTGGCTCTGCTAGAGTTACCAGCACCCAAGGGGTGGTCCTGTAGCCTCTTAAATGTTGATTTTCCTGGGAACTCATTCAGTGATTTAACTAGAGACCATTTAGAACTTGGATGTCTTTTCAGCTATTTCAACAGTGTTGGGGCTGAACCCAGCCCCTTGTGCATGCCAAGCAAGCACTGCCAAGCTGTGCATCTAGACTTTCATGTCTTTTTGAAGGTAGACACCATATGTTAGGATGGGTCAAGTTGGGTGGGTATGACTGTAATCTGAAGAGGAGAACTATGAATTATTCAGAATATGAACAAAAGAGCATTTTTTTGGTTTTCAGTATACTTCACCTATAATGCACACACCTTTAGTATAGTAGATTTCAGAGGCATGCCATTTTTTATCAAACATTTTCCTTTCCTCATGCAGAATGAGCACCCAAACCCAGGAAAGCCTTATAGTGGAACACGACGAACTGCATACTTGCCTGATACTCAGGAGGGAAGACACGTCTTGGGTCTGCTCAGAGAAGCCTTTAAGAACAGGCTGATTTTCACAGTAGAGGACTCTCGAGTACCAGGAGTGTCTGATGTCGTTACATGGAATGACATCCATCATAAAACATCCACGTTTGGAGGACCAGGAAAGTAAGAGCCTTTGAAATGTAATGGTTGCTGAACAAAGTATGGGGGTGTTAAGTGCTGCGGTTTGAGGCTGTGGTATGAAAAGGCCTTCCAGCAGTAGATGTTAGCCCAGTGTCTTAGTTAGGGTTTTTGTTGTTGTGATAACCAAAAGCA
>NW_026068088.1:3082028-3085732 GCF_014885135.2 Alexandromys fortis
TTTTTCTTGGTTTCCCAGAATCTCATGTACATAGGTACTCAATTCTTCAAATTTTTGTTATACTTCTCATCCATTTCTATAAGGGTGTTTTTTACATGTTGTTTAAGGGACTCTATTGCTTTCATAAAGTCAATTTTTTCCACTTCTTCTGTGTTAGGGTGTTCAAGTCCTTCTGTTGTAAGATCATTGGGTTTTGGTGTTTTCATGTTGTTTTTCAGATTATTGGGTGAATTTTTGCCTTGGCACCTGCCCATCTCCTCCTATCGATGCTATCTAATGGGTCTTTTAAAATCGGATCAGGTTTCTCTGCTGGCCAGAGGCTCCTCTTTCAAAATGCCCTCGCTCTATTTCCTGGCTCCTGCTGGGGGCCAAGATCCCTCTCACTCCTCAGACGGGTCTTCAGGAACAGGATCAGGCTCCCTGTTTGCCAGGGACCTTGCCAACCAAAGGCCTACCTCTTTGATTTAATTGTCGTGGGGTTATCTGCTCTCGGTGTTGAGTGCTGGTCCCTGCCGCCTGTGTTGCCTTCTGCCACCTGCTTCGCCCTCCTTGTTTCGGTCCATCCCATGCAGCCTTTCGTTGGTTTGTCCGCCGCAGCCTTGCGTCGGTCCGTCCGCCGCCGCCTTGCCTCAACCTGCTTTCTTATACCCACCATGACCACAAGCCCAGGACTGGCACCACTAACAATGGACTGGGCCCTTCCCACATCAATCACTAATTATGAAAATGAGCCAGGTTGTGGTGGCACATTCTTTAATTCCAGCACTAGGAAGGCAGAGACAGTCAGATCTCTGTGAGTATGAGGCCATCCTGGTCTTCAAGAGCTAGTTCGAGGACAGTCTCCAAAGATACAGTGAAAACCCTTTCTCAAAAAAACAAAAAAGAAAAAGAAAAATTCTAATCTATAATGATAACTTTAAAGAGAAAAAATTGGTTCAAGCTGGGCAATGGTAGAACATGCCTTTAATCCCAGAATTTGGGAGGCAGAGACAGGTGGATATCTGAGTTTGAGCTCGTCTTGAAAAAAAAATTGATCCCTCCTACCTTCTACTTTGCCATTCATAATGTATGAATTGGTTATTAAATTTTGCATCAAAGCTGGGCAGTGGTGGTGCACAACTTTAATCACAGTACTCAAGAGACAGAGGCAGGTGGATCTCTAGCTGGAGGCCAACCTAGTCTACAGACAGAATTTCATGACAGTCAGGTCTACACAGAGTAACTTTGTTTCTATGCCCCCCCAAAATGCATCAAAATTAGAGTTTCAGAACCCAAGATGAATGGTGCCCCAGTTGATTTAATTTTAGTGTTTCATGTCAATTTGAAATGTAGATACTAAGAATACTTGCTTTGACTTTTTAAAAAAAATGTTTGTTTTTATTTACGTTTTTGCTTTGCATACATTTATGTCTGTGTGAGGCTGTCAGATCCCCTGAAGTTACAGACAGGTGTGAGCTGACATGTGGGTGTTGGGAATTTAACCAGGGTCTTCTGGAAGCACAGCCAGTGCTCTTAATCTCTGAGCCATGTCTCCAGCCCTGCTTTAGCTTCTTTTAAGGTCATCTTATTCTTCCTCACCCCTATCTTCCCATTGTCCACAAAGACGCTAAACTCACATGGATGAAACATGATAGAAAGAAAGTCTTCATTATAAAGAGCCCCAAGATGGTGGGAAATGTTCCCAGGAAATCTGACTATACTTTATAAATCTCACAGTTCCTGTACTTGTGGCATCCAAAAGAAAAATATCCTGAGACCTTGTCAAGTTTCCCATTTTGAAAGTCCTACTATGGTATGATTACCTTCTCTGTAGAATTTGAAAGTCCTACTATGGTATGATTACCTTCTCTGTAGAATTTGAAAGTCCTACTATGGTATGATTACCATCTCTGTAGAATTTGGCTTTTATAACACTATGTGCATCCATACTTGGAATGAGCTAAGGTGTTAAGCAATGTGTGGAAAACAGATGCTGGTCAGTCAGCTGGGCACTTCAGTGACTAGATACCAGCCACTGTCTGATTGCCTGAGGATGCTGGATCCCAGAATACTAGATGCTCAAATGTAAATTGTACATCTTTTGTTGTTGTTGTTTAGATGCAGGGTCTCACTGTGTGGCCCAGGCTGGCTTCAGACTCACAGAGATCTGACTGCTGTCGCCAACTGACTGCTGGGATTAAAGGCCTGTGCTACCATTCCTGGCTATTGTAGATTCTTGAGAATTATTTGGGAGGAAGCTAACAGGATTTCTTTTTCTTCATGCAGTTTTGGCTACCCTGATCCTCATTACCTGACACGTGTCAAGGCAGAGCTGAAAGCAAAAGGAATTGAGTAAGAAATGCGCTGGGAAGATGTCTGTGCACTTTCAAAAGAAGTGTGTTAGGAGGCTGCAATAGGTCAGGCCTCAATCTTTTTGTAGAATAAACTTTATAACAGTTTTCATGTTAAGAAGATGTAGTTTCCAATAAAAGTAGAAGTCTGCTTGCCAGTCATTTATAAAGTGTTTCTCTTTCTTGAAAGGCAAAATATGAAGGGCATGTGTTGGGGAAATCAACCATAACATGTGAAGATGTGAGCTCAGATCCGCAGCATCCATGTAAGAGTTGGTGTGATGGCATACACTTGTAAGCTTAGCCCTAGGGAGTGGAGGCGGAAGGATTCCTGGAGCTCACTGGCAAGTTAGTCTAGCCCAAACCCAAACCATGGGCTCCAGGTTCACTGAGAGACCTTGTGTCAAGAAATCAGGTGCATTTGGGCAATGTGGCGCATGACTTTAATGCCAGGAACTGGGCCAGCCTGGTCTACATAGCCCAAGTTCCAGGACAGCCAGGGCTACATAGTGAGACCCTGTCTCAAAACAAACTAAGCAAATATGAGGGTAGACAGAAATAGGCATCTAACATCACCCTCTGACCTCGAAATGCACCTGTACACACATTCACACGTTCACACACACACACACACACACAGAAAAGTTTTAGGACAGAAAAACATAAAGGATTTCAAATTGTTGCTGAGGAAGTCTGTTCTCATTCTTCTGTTCTATTGGGGATGCTGGCTTGTATGAAGTCACCTTCTATATCTTTCATTGAACCGCTGGCAACTAGTAGAACCTCTCCTGATGCTTACTTTGCTTTACACATGGTCTCTCTGTGCAGCTCTTGAATTTAGATCTGCCTCCCAACTGCTGGGAATTAAAGACCCTGACACCCTCTTGTGATGTCCGTGGATTCCAGGCCCACACATTATGCACATATATACATACATACATACATGGCAGGTAATAGTCATACACATAAAATAATAAAAAATTAAGAAATGTACTTCATACACACAATGCAATATTATTCAGACCCCTCACTATGTTTGAGAGAACAACTCTGATCTAATCTCTTTTATGAGGTAGCCTTTGGTGGCCTCCTGATGCCCAAATATTGCTTTGTAAACTTGGTCATAGGTAAGAGTAAACTGGATACAGAGCTGGATTGATCCTCTGTGGCTAAGAGTTCTTGAAGGCTCAAAATCACCTGTAACTCTAATACCTGGGGATCTGGCAGCTTTTCTGGCCTCCTGGGCACCTTCATTCATATGTGACATGCATGTGCATGTCATACTTTTTTAAAGGGCTCACCCGGGTACAGATTGTTATTACCTACCTCCAGTGTTTCTGACCCAGTAGGTATGCGAATAGACACAAGAAGGTA
>NW_026068088.1:3091437-3093155 GCF_014885135.2 Alexandromys fortis
CTCCTGGGCACCTTCATTCATATGTGACATGCATGTGCATGTCATACTTTTTTAAAGGGCTCACCCGGGTACAGATTGTTATTACCTACCTCCAGTGTTTCTGACCCAGTAGGTATGCGAATAGACACAAGAAGGTACACTTCTAGCAAGTTCCGAAGTAATGCTGAGGCTGCTGGTCTGGGGACCACATTTTTAAGAATCACTGGCCTAAAAATACATCTCAGTTCTGTTTTGCTTTCTTCTTATCTCTCACTCAGCACAAAACCCTATGGTCCATTCTACACCAGAACATCAGTTTTACCAAACACTGACTGTCCTTTTGTCCTTCTGGTCTTTCTTCTGCATATTTCCTCTTTGGAATGTCCCTCTGTTTTGTTCCTTTCTGAGGAGCTACCTATGTAGAGAATGGTTTAAAGCAAAGCACATGGGAAGCAGAATCAAGCAGATCTTTGTGAGTTCAAAGCCATCTTGGTCTATACAGTGAGTTCCAGGACAGCCTAGGATGTGATCCTGACTAATGAGACCTGTCTCAAAAAATAAACACAACAATAAGAAGGAAATCGCCTACCAGGGAGGCTGAGTGTTCCCCAGTCCACAGCTAGGGTGACAGGACCCTGGTGCACTCCAACCCAGGTTCTCATGGTATCCACAAGTTTATGCAGTAGATCAACTGACATTTAGAAGGCCAACCCCCCAGAGACTTATACTGGAGGTTAAGATCACTTAGGCATGGCCTATGAAAAACACTGCATTTGGAATTGCTGGCTGTCTCTAACTGCAGATTCTCTTATGACAGCATGCTCCCCTGTGTGGATTCCTCATATGTTGGGCAGAATTTTCCTGTGTTCTCTTTGTAGGATGACTTTTCCCCAAACTGTATAACCTCAGAAATAAAATGAGACAGTCCAATCTTTTGTCCCATACTGCCATAAAAGAAAAACTTAGAAGCCTGTTCTCTATAATTACCTCCCTGACAGGATGATTGGGCCAGAGGGAAGTCCTTCTGGAGAGATTACAGGAGGGAGTTTCACAGAGTGGAATTGCTGGTGTCTGTCCTGGCTAGATCTTGTCTTTCAAGATTTCTGATGAATTTGTGTGGTATTTTAAATGTCTATTTTTGGTGTATCATAGTCCTTCAGGAGATCAATAGCACCTAAGTGACCAACCATGTCCAGGTATTATTAATCACACTTAAGAAATGTAAAATATTGCACATATTCTTTGCTTTTTCCTTAGATCTCTCAATGGTTTGGTTTTCTCCCTTTATAACCTGTTGCAGCCCCTTTTCCAAAGCAACAATTTTTCTTTCGACCCAAATTTTGAAGAAAAGATATGTTTAAAATATACATGTTAGTTTACCTAAGCAGCCCACACAATGAAATATATCTCTGTTCTTAGCTCCTTCAAAGTCAAAAAATTCAATAATAGACATAATCCAGACTCTCTGTGTATATTCCATCTTTACGTGGCTTGTTTTTCTTTACTCCTTTAATCTATGACTGCCTGTACTCTGTCTCTTTAAAGACTTTGTTTTATTTTTTTAACCATTTACTTCTTCTTATGACTGTCTATATTTTTCTTCTCTCTCCCAAGACTACGTATATTTATACAACACTCTGACCCAATAAGATTTAAAAAAAAAAAAAATCTGGGTCTGCCTTTACTTTGCATCTGTAATTATTTTCTGACCAGAATAACCTTTTTTTTAAAAAAAAAAT
>NW_026068088.1:3094503-3103047 GCF_014885135.2 Alexandromys fortis
TTATGCACATATATACATACATACATACATGGCAGGTAATAGTCATACACATAAAATAATAAAAAATTAAGAAATGTACTTCATACACACAATGCAATATTATTCAGACCCCTCACTATGTTTGAGAGAACAACTCTGATCTAATCTCTTTTATGAGGTAGCCTTTGGTGGCCTCCTGATGCCCAAATATTGCTTTGTAAACTTGGTCATAGGTAAGAGTAAACTGGATACAGAGCTGGATTGATCCTCTGTGGCTAAGAGTTCTTGAAGGCTCAAAATCACCTGTAACTCTAATACCTGGGGATCTGGCAGCTTTTCTGGCCTCCTGGGCACCTTCATTCATATGTGACATGCATGTGCATGTCATACTTTTTTAAAGGGCTCACCCGGGTACAGATTGTTATTACCTACCTCCAGTGTTTCTGACCCAGTAGGTATGCGAATAGACACAAGAAGGTACACTTCTAGCAAGTTCCGAAGTAATGCTGAGGCTGCTGGTCTGGGGACCACATTTTTAAGAATCACTGGCCTAAAAATACATCTCAGTTCTGTTTTGCTTTCTTCTTATCTCTCACTCAGCACAAAACCCTATGGTCCATTCTACACCAGAACATCAGTTTTACCAAACACTGACTGTCCTTTTGTCCTTCTGGTCTTTGTCCTGCATATTTCCTCTTTGGAATGTCCCTCTGTTTTGTTCCTTTCTGAGGAGCTACCTATGTAGAGAATGGTTTAAAGCAAAGCACATGGGAAGCAGAATCAAGCAGATCTTTGTGAGTTCAAAGCCATCTTGGTCTATACAGTGAGTTCCAGGACAGCCTAGGATGTGATCCTGACTAATGAGACCTGTCTCAAAAAATAAACACAACAATAAGAAGGAAATCGCCTACCAGGGAGGCTGAGTGTTCCCCAGTCCACAGCTAGGGTGACAGGACCCTGGTGCACTCCAACCCAGGTTCTCATGGTATCCACAAGTTTATGCAGTAGATCAACTGACATTTAGAAGGCCAACCCCCCAGAGACTTATACTGGAGGTTAAGATCACTTAGGCATGGCCTATGAAAAACACTGCATTTGGAATTGCTGGCTGTCTCTAACTGCAGATTCTCTTATGACAGCATGCTCCCCTGTGTGGATTCCTCATATGTTGGGCAGAATTTTCCTGTGTTCTCTTTGTAGGATGACTTTTCCCCAAACTGTATAACCTCAGAAATAAAATGAGACAGTCCAATCTTTTGTCCCATACTGCCATAAAAGAAAAACTTAGAAGCCTGTTCTCTATAATTACCTCCCTGACAGGATGATTGGGCCAGAGGGAAGTCCTTCTGGAGAGATTACAGGAGGGAGTTTCACAGAGTGGAATTGCTGGTGTCTGTCCTGGCTAGATCTTGTCTTTCAAGATTTCTGATGAATTTGTGTGGTATTTTAAATGTCTATTTTTGGTGTATCATAGTCCTTCAGGAGATCAATAGCACCTAAGTGACCAACCATGTCCAGGTATTATTAATCACACTTAAGAAATGTAAAATATTGCACATATTCTTTGCTTTTTCCTTAGATCTCTCAATGGTTTGGTTTTCTCCCTTTATAACCTGTTGCAGCCCCTTTTCCAAAGCAACAATTTTTCTTTCGACCCAAATTTTGAAGAAAAGATATGTTTAAAATATACATGTTAGTTTACCTAAGCAGCCCACACAATGAAATATATCTCTGTTCTTAGCTCCTTCAAAGTCAAAAAATTCAATAATAGACATAATCCAGACTCTCTGTGTATATTCCATCTTTACGTGGCTTGTTTTTCTTTACTCCTTTAATCTATGACTGCCTGTACTCTGTCTCTTTAAAGACTTTGTTTTATTTTTTTAACCATTTACTTCTTCTTATGACTGTCTATATTTTTCTTCTCTCTCCCAAGACTACGTATATTTATACAACACTCTGACCCAATAAGATTTAAAAAAAAAAAAAATCTGGGTCTGCCTTTACTTTGCATCTGTAATTATTTTCTGACCAGAATAACCTTTTTTTTAAAAAAAAAATGATAAGTGGACATGGATAGGACCAACTCCATGGTCCTGCCTGTTGGCTCTGCACAGTCCAACATTGTGGAGGTTTGTTCACTTCCTCTGAGACTGCCAGGTGTGAGCCACGCTCACTACCTCAACTCTGGTAACCAACTGGCCCATGCTACCACCAAGTAACTTGCAGCACAATTCCCCCCCCCCAAAAAAAACACATTGAAGTGCTATGTCTCACTTGAAAGAGTTCATGCTGGCATCATAGAACCAGAAGCTGCTGTTTCAAAACTGTGCTGGATTTTTGTTTGTTTGTTTGTTTTTTGCTACTGCTGAATGAGAAGCATCTCTTAAAGGAGCCATGGCATGCAGCCAGCAAATAGAGCCCATCTGAAATATAAAATGTGGCTAAACTTTGTGTGTGTCTAAAATTCCTCTCCAAGCTCTTTTAACTTCTATGTGGATTTAGCTCATGCATAATGGCATGGCAATCTGTAAAATCTACACAGCACTATGTAATGAGAATTTGGAGAGAGAGGATTGGCCCATTAGTTCAGGCTTCTTATTAACTCTTATAACTTATAATAGCCCATCATTGTAGTATATGTTAGCCACATGACTCGGTAACTTTTGCAGCAAGGCAGTCACATCTTGCTTCTTCTGAGGCAGGGTCACAACTGCTGATAGAGCTTTCCTCTTACTAGACTTCTGTTCTCATTCACGTACCTCAACTTCCTGTCTGGTTGTTCTGCCTATACTTCCTGCCTGGCTTACTGGCCAATCAGCATTTATTTAAAATATAATTGACAGAATACAGACCATGGTCCCACACCACTCTCATCACATAATAATCAAAACACTAAACATACAGAGTAAAGAAAGAATGTTAAGAGCTTCAAAGAAAAAAGGACAAGTAACATATAAAGATAGACCTATTAGAATTAAACATGACTTCTCATTGAAGACAATGAAAGCCAGAAAGTTGTGGTCAAGTGTTATGTAGACATTAAGAGACCAGGGATGAATGCCAACTCAGACTACTATACCCAGCAAAACTTTCAATCACCATAGAAGAACTAAACAAGATATTCCATGACAAAACTAGATTTCACCAATACCTAGCCACAAACCCAGCCCTACACAATATACTAATACTAAAAGGAAAACTCCAACCCAAGGAAGTTAGCTACACCAACAAAAACACAAAAAATTGATGATTTCATTGCAGCAAACCCCCAAAAAGGAAAAAACACACAAATTAACATCACCAACAATGAAAACTAAATTAACAGGAGATAGTAATCACTGGTCATAAATATCCCTTAATGTAAATGTGATGGGGAAGCTCTGCTAACAAATCATGCCTAGTTAAGGTGTGGCTATCTGGAACCCAGAAAGAAAACTGGTGTGGACTAGGTGCTCCCTCTTTCTGCATGTCTCCCACTGGACTGATAGGAAGTCAGGCCTCCCACTTTTGTAGCATGAGTTTCCCCTTATAACCATGAAAATATAATTGTTATTCTTGAGCTGGCCTTGTTATTTATCACACCGACCTAATTTGCAAAACCTGGTGCCTGATTCGTGGAGCCACTAGAGTCTCTGGTAGCTTTGGCCAGCTGCTGCCATGTCGCGTTCATTTGGGCATAGACTGTCCCATCTTGGCACCCAGCTCTGAGCCCCATAGCCATTCCCACACACTCCCCCTTGGTTTCCCTCAATTCTGTGCCCTGTGCTGCTTGCTGCACTGCATGCTTTGGGTCTAGCCACCACTGGAGCAGAAGATTTGATTAGGTGGCTATTGAACAGCCAAAGATCTTAACAGAGCACACGGTCTGTGATTTATACTAAAAACCTTCTTGATTTGAGTATATTTTCCAGCTATTCCACCTAAATTCAGATCTAAACTGAGAATGTGAATTCAAGTGCACTCCGACACCTACTGGCAGGAAATGGTTATTGCACCTACTGCAATTGATTAAACCACAGGTGAGATTTATTATATTTTAAACATAATTAATATGCTACAGATTTGAAAAAGGACAATATGTCAGACAATCTAACCATCTAAGGTGTCAATAGCCTTTTCACTTACACCATGTGTGAGGTCTTACAAGACACATCCCTCCTACACTGCTTTTCCTAGGGTTTGGTTTTGTCCTGTATATTTTTTTCTTAAAAATATGGTTTGACAATATGAAAATGATGTAGTCTTTACAGACTGAATCCAGGCTTCTTATAAAAGAAGTTGGAGATCTAAAGAAGGACATTTTCAGTCAGCAGAGGTACTTTTAAACATAATATAGATTGGTACCAAGCTTCTTGAAGAGGAGGCCATATATCTACAGGACAATACAAACACTTTAAATACCAAAACTCAGTCAAATGAGGTGCTTTTAGAAGTGGTCCGGACTGATACAAAACTTTTCAAAAAAAAAAAAAAAGATTGCACTTCTAAGGGAAAATACAAACACTTTGAATACCAAAAATCAGTTGAATGAGGTGCTTTTATACATGGTAGAGACTAATAACAAACTTTTTGAAAAAAGAGATTGCAAATCTGAAGGAGGATACTAGGACTTTGCTTAACAGGATTCAATCAACTGAGATATTTTTGGAAAAGGTACAGTCTAATAGTAATTTATTTAAAGAGAGATTTAGTACTCAGAAGAAGGAAATAGCTGATTTGGCACATAATAGTAATTTATTTAGAGAGATATTCATCACTTTGGAGAAGGAAACAGCTGATTTGGCACATAAAACCTAGTCCATGACAATGGGTGCTGAAATATTATTAGAGAGAATTCAGACTGTTGAATGTATTAATCGGACTCTGTCAAAGGGGTATGAAAGATTAATTGATAGAATATCTCTACAGGAAGGTAATATGCATGTCATGAAAATTATGTCCAAGGATGTGATATTATCTCTAATGGAAAGACTTCATACCTTAGAATCCTCAATGAGGGTTCTGGACAGGAAATCCAGACTTTGCAAAAGGCAGTGATAAACAGATTTGAAAGGGTTGAGGAAATTATCGACTTTGATGACCAGGAGCAAAAGGTAAAAAGGCAAAATTTAACTTTGTCAGTACATAAAACTCTTCAGGATAGTTCCCCCAGAGTTCTACCTGCCTTTCCAGTAATAACATCAGAAAAAGTATCCGGCTCCAAATACCCTAAGGTTATCAAGGAATATACATGGGAGCCCATACGTATGAGTGATTTAAAAGAAATTAAACAAGCAATTGTGACTTACGGACTACATTTGTCCTTTGTTAGAGAGATGGTCAAAACCTGGGTTTTCAGTAACAAAGCCACACCTCATGACTGGGCTCAGTTAATCTCAGCTGTCCTAGAAAGTGGACCACAATTGCACTGGAGATGCTTTCCTAAAGAGGAAGTGAGAATTTTAGAGCAACAGGAAAGAGCGAAAGGAACTGAGATTCTCTAGGTCAACTTCTAGGTGACGGACTTTACTCTGATCCTCAGGATCAAGCTCTTTATGATGACTACACCCTATCCCTATGTACCACAGCAGCTTTAAAGGCTTGGGACAGGGTTCAGGAACTAGGACAGAGAGTTGAATCATATCTTAGGGTTCAACAGGATCAGAGAGAACCCTTTAGTGGCTTTTTTCAAAGACTAACTAGGGCTTTACAAATAGGGATAACTGACCCAGAAGCTAGATGTATAATAATTGAATCTTTGGCTTATGAGAATGTCAACATAGAGTGCAAAAGGATCCTGGGGCCTTTAAAGATCAGATCAGCACCCATGGATGAATGGGTCTTGCATACAATGAATATTGAGACACTTGACTATGGTACTGAAGCATGAATAGGAGAAGCAATTTGCAATGGTAAGAGAAGACATCAAAATACCAAATGTTTTAATTGTGGTAGAATGGGACATATGAGAAAGAATTGTAGACAATGGATTTCTAGGAATAATGCCTCTTCTAGGAATGACAGGAATAGGAGGACTCAGCCTTCAGGTTTATGTAGGTGGTATGGCAAAGGTCGACATTGGACCAATGAATGTGGGTCAACAAAAGATAGACAAGGCAAAAGATACTATGGGGAAACACCATGGGGGGGGCCTCTCACAGGCCCCCATGATGAATGCAGTCCAGTTACTGTGGAGAACATGTCGTGTTCCCATGCCTGCTGTCGAAAGCAATAATGTTCTGAATGATGAGATAAATGTGGAGAATGAGCCAAGAACTCTGGTGGGACAGAGGAAACGTATATTCTGGCAGACTTTTATAAATGAACAAAGACCAAAGCTAGGAGTGTGTATGAATGACATTTTTATTGAAGGCTTATTAGAGATGGGTGCAGGTGTAAGTATCATTACTCCAGAATCTTGGCATCCAAATTGGCCTCTTCAGGAGGTAGATGTTCAGTTCGTGGGAATTGGAAACCTATCTTAGGTAAGACAAAGCATGAGATGGGTTGAATGCGTAGGGCCAGAAGGCAAATAGGAAAACTAAAGCCATTTATAGCCAATAGTGCAGTGAATTTGTAGGGTTATGACCTACTACAGCAATGGAATACCAAGATTAACATTCCTGCAGTCCCTAAAGTTTATGTTTCTGAGGAAAATATTAAAAGATATTACAGATGATGAACACCAGCCATTCGGGCTATATAAGAACACAAAGCAATTGATAACCCTTCAGATGTACCAACAGCCCTGCCTTTAAAATGCTTGACCGAGAAACCAATATGGGTTAAGCAATGGACCTTAGCTGAGGAAAAGTTGCAGGCTTTAGAACAGCTGGTACAGGAGCAATTGGATGCTTGACATATAGAAGAATCTACCAGCCCTTGGAATTCTCCTGTATTTGTTGTTAAGAAAAAAATCTGGAAAATGGAGAATGGTGACAGATCTTAGAGCTATCAACAAGGCTATTCAACATATGGGCCCTCTGCAAACTGGAATTCCTCTGCCCTCTCTGTTACCAAAGGGATGGTCTCTCATAGTTATTGATTTAAAGGATTGTTTCTTCACTATACCTTTACAAAAAAAAGATAGAGGAAATTTTGCCTTAACAGTACCTACTTATAATAACTGATGGAGGAAGGTCATTGGCTAATAAAGAAACACCCTTGGCCCATATAGGTTAGAACATAGGTGGGTGGAGTAAACAGAACAGACTGCTGGGAGGAAGAGGAAGTGAGGTAAGATGCCTCAGACAGACACCATAGCTCAGCTCTCGGGGGCACATGCAATGAAGCTCCGACCCAGGATGGATGTAGGCTAGAATCTTCCCGGTAAGTGCACCTTGGGGTGCTACACACATTATTAGAAATGGGCTAGTCCAGGTGTGAGAGTTAGCTGAGAAGAGGCTAGATATAATGGGCCAAGGAGTGTTTAAAAGAATTGTAAGTCTTTAAGACAATCCTGAAGCCATTTTTGACAATTCTGAATCCTCTCAGCCTCTGTGCCATCGTGCTTCCCCTCCTCCCCTGGGAACCAAGGACCTAACAGCTACACTCGCACATACTCAGTTCCCGAACAATTACCAATGTACGTATGTTTTGGTTCGGTCCCCTGGGAAACGGGGTCAAAATGACCTCTTACCTCATCTGATCTGGCAACAGCTCTCCAGTCAATTATTGGTAATAGCCCTTTCGAATAAGCCAATCAGAATAGTCAAAGAACAATCCCCCTTGCTTCTGTGGCCCCTTTAAAAGTAGACTGTACCAGCTATTCGAGGTCCCCCGGCTTCCCGAATGCTGGGGGACCCTGTCATGACAGAATTAATAAAATCCTCATGCTTTTGCATCAACTGTGGTTTATGAGATGGTCTCTGGGGGCGACTCCTAGGTGTTGGACGCCAGAGTCCAACAGAATACAATTTGTGTGTTGTTATTTTGGGTAAAGCTAGCAGGCGGCCAGGAGCCGGGCTATGGGTAGAGGCCCGCAGCTCCTCACAACAGAATGGCTGCCCAACGTGTAGACAACTGAATCCACAGAAAGCCTGAGAAAGCTTGGGAAAGAATAGAGTAAAGCATGTTTTCTTGGTAGCAGCAATTTCTCAGGTCTGCTCTGCTTGCTAGAGGCAAGCAAGTGCTCTCATCTAAGAGAGGCTTCCTGACTCCGCTTTAGCTGCAAAACCCTACAGCTCTTAAGAGGTCCTGTCACAAAACACTTAAATGGTGTTGATAAAAGCTGACTGAATGCTTGTTTGTTTTCAGCCATAGCAGGAAAAAAGTTGTGCTGTTTTAAAATGCTGGCTTTCTGGGCTGTCCCACCAGGGCAAACTCTGACTCTTTCATGCAGGCGGTTCGTGTGGCTTGCAAGCACACGCTGCTGAAGCTTGCTTGCTGGAGGGACCTTGAAACACCACAGAGTTGTGGCAATAAAAATGGCTCCAGCGGTACCTTTGCCATGAAGCTGGAAAGCTAAGAAATGGGCTGGATCCAGCCATCAAAGCCATGGCTTTAGTCCTACTGATATTGCTTGGTAAATTAAAGACTCAGGTGGTCATAAAAGAAAGAGATATAGTAAAGAGAGATTCAAAA
>NW_026068088.1:3104099-3108788 GCF_014885135.2 Alexandromys fortis
TTTTCAAAGATTATAGAATATGGCATTTTAAATGTTTTAATAACTTAGAGCTTTTCATGACAATGAGACACATCTGCTCCTGGCAGCACCAATCTACTTCAAGAAGAAGATGGGCATCAAAGAGGCACCTTATGGAGTTTGATAGCCATTTGGGCAAGAAACTACTCTTGCCTGGACTGTTGCATAAACTGTCAATGGACACAGAGAACCTGCAGAGAGAGGACTGCTGAACTTGCCTAAAGGTGAGATGATCTTTCGGGGTTCCTGATTCATGAAAGAGTCTGTGAGACATTCTGCAGGACACAGCAAAATCAGTAAAATTAAAAAAAATTGGATTTTGATACAATATAAAAAATTTAAGCGGTGCTCTAAACTAGTTTAGTGATGGATCAGTGTACAGGACCATGTGGAGGGTGGTGTGGGCAAGAACCCCAGCAGAAATGAAAATCGGTGCTGCCACTAGACTCCAGAGACGAGGGTAGCTGGCCATGAGTACTTTGGGATAGACTGGAATCTGGCTGGGAATGGGGTTCTACAAGACTCGATTAAGTTGCCTCTAGAGGGAAGACTTTAAAACCTAACTTTTTGGTTTTTCCAGGCCACACTGGAAAAAGATGAACTGTCTTGGGTCACATATTAAATGCACAACACTAATAAAAGCTGAAGAACAAAAATAAGATCTATGTATAATTTTTGGGATGTCTGCCCCCACAGATAAGTATCATTCTGTGCACAGTGAGATTTGTACAGACACCGGGAATCAAATCAGCTTGTGAAAAAGGAGTCAGAAGCTGGAGTGATGAACTACAAGCCAACAAATGCCAAGGACTGAGTGAAACAAGAAGCAGGGGAGTTTTCTTCCTTAGGTTTCTTGCAGGAACCAACCCTACTGCATCTTAGTTTGAGTTCTACACTCCAGGACAAAGGGAAAATCAGTATCTATTGTTTTGAGCAATCCAATTTATTGGCTTTGTTATAGTACACCTGGGAAATTAGTGGATTAAATGTTCTGTTTGATGGAAATACAGACCAAACCAAAATGGACTGCAGCTGACTGCTGGTTAGCAAGGCACTGATAAAATCAATGATTTGTCATTTTTAGCCTTGGGCCTAGAGGAAGTCTGCATGCTAGTCAGAAAAGAGAACAAGGAGCCAGGCAGTGTTGACATATGCCTTTAATACCAGTACTCCAGAGGCAGAGGCAGGTGTATCTCTGTGAGTTTGAGGCCATCTTGGTCTACAGAGCAAGTTCTAGGACTGGCTCCAAATCTACTCAGAGAAACCCTGTCTTGAGAAACAACAACAAAAAAAAAAGAAAGAAAGAAAGAAAGAAAGAAAGAAAGAGAGAGAGAAAGAAAGAAAAAAAAGAAAAGAGAGAAAAAGGAAAAGGGGAAAAAAGAGCCCAAGGAAATCAAATACTATCCATGGTTTTATTTTATTATGTATGTGGGTATTATCCCTGCATATGTATCTGTGCTATATGTAAATGCTTGGTACCATAGTAGTTAAGAAGAAGGTATCAGATCCCATGGGACTGGAGTTACAGACAACTGTAAGCCACTATGTGGGTATTGGGAATTGAACCAAAATTCCTCAGAAGGAGCCCCCAGTGCTCATAACAGTTGAACCATCTCTCCAGCTATGGTACATTGTTTCTTTCTCTGCTAACTTGCAAAATAAGAATGACTTTTATTACGTGTAGTGCTTTGATGGAAATCAAAAGGACACTGATACTTTGTGAGATTTAACACTTGCTTCAAATTTGGGTCTGTTAGATGGCTCAGTGAGCCTGATGGCCTGATCTCAAAATTTGTTCTCTGACCTCTTACACCCCCCCCTCTCTCTCTCTCTCACACACACACACACACACACTCACATACACACACACACAAACAAATGTAAATAATATTTAGAAATGATAATGAAATTCAAGTTTCTGTAACAGGACCGTGTTCACACAGTCACACCTGTGTATTCTATGACTGCATACAGTAAATATAAATAAAAAATTTAAAAAATTGATTTGCTAAGATGCAAAAGAAGGGTGAGACTTTCTTCATTTTTATTTTTAAACACCTATCAGTGCTGGTACTCTGCACATTCTTTGGAGAATTATAAAATCCTTTTCATTTAAAATCTCTGGTCACTTTTGGCCCCTGGGAATGATTTAACAAAAACCTGGAAGTCGTCGCTTTGAAATGCAATTGTCAAAGGCAGCTGCATTCTTATCTCCCAAATCCCCTAGGAGGGAAGCCTGATTTTGATTCACATTCACTCCAGAGATGAGAAAATAGTATATTCCTTTGGATTAAAGACAATGTAGATGGCCATCCCAATTACCAAGTAAATATGGGGTGAAGTATGTGCTGTCAAACAGTGTTTTCAAATCTTCTTACTTGAGGACAATTTTCATTTATCTTAGAAAATGAATGGCTGGTGTTTGTCTGATAACATTAAAAGGTTTCAACCTTCAAAATCTGTTGAGCAGATCGCTTGTAATAAGCATTATTTTGGGCCGGGTGTTGGTGGCACATGCCTTTAATCCCAGCACTTGAGAGGCAGAGGCAGGCAGATCTTTGTGAGTTCGAGGCCAGCCTGGTCTACAAGAGCTAGTTCCAGGACAGGCTCCAAAGCCACAGAGAAACCCTGTCTCGAAAAACCAGTGGAATATGGTGGTTCAAATGAGAATGGCCTCTTTACAGGCTCATATGTTTGAATGTTCAATCACCAGGGAGCGGAACTGTAGCTTAGTTAGTAGAATGTTTACCTTATGCATGTGAAGCCCTGGGTTTTATCCCCAGTGCTACATAATTTGGACTTGGTGACTTATGCCTATAATCCTAGCACTTGGGAGGATGAGGCAGGAGGATGAAGAGTTTAAGTCTACCCTTGGCTATATAGTAAGTTTCCAATCTTGGGCCACACAAAACCCTGTCTCAAAAAACAAAAACTAAGAAACAAAACAAACACCCACCCCTACCAAGCTCTGAATAATCCCTTTCATGCTTATTTAGCATAGAGGTAATCTCTCAGTCAGGTCCCTTCCCTAGTTCCCTGAGAAAGGTGAAACTCCCATGAACACTCTGCTGATTGGGAATCAGTTTGTTTGATGTCTAGTTTCTTCCTGAACCCCTGCATATTTTATCTGTGGTTCACTACTCTGATTGGGCCAATTTCAGGGATGATTTGGAGTTTTGTCTGTCTCCAGTGTGTTTGAGAAGGTTACAAAGATTCTAAAAGATTCTTAAGCATACCTGGGCCCAGAGTCTGTTGTCTCAGAAACAAGTTCCTCTAGAGGGCAGTGTGGATAAACTCCTTGGCCAACCTAAGCAGGTAATTCTTGGACAGCTGATTATCAAAACAGACGGGTACCTAGTCTCCGAAGATCAAACAGACAGCAAAAAACACCTTGACAAAATAGGGTACAAAGACTCATGCCTGTAATCCCATCACCTAGGACACTGAAGTAGAAGTACCACAAGTTCTTAGCCATTCTGGGTTAACATCAAGGTCCTCAGAAAACAATAAAGCCAGGCAGCATGCTTGCATACTTGGGAAGTACAGACAGGAATATCTGCAATTCAAAGCCACTTGGCTATACAAAGAGCTCCAGGCCAGCCAAGACTACATAGTTAAACTTTGACAATAAATAAATATATAAGAAGGAAAGCAAGCAAGCAAGGATTGGGGAGGAGGAGGACAAGAAGGAGAAGGAAGAAAAGACTGCAGAGCTAACTCAAAGGTTAAGAGCAGCACATTATGTTCTTCCAGAGGACCCGAGTTCAGAATTTAGTACTTGTTATGGTAAAAATAAAACACTGCAGAAAGACTGCAGGTCCCTGAGTGGTGGCAGTGGACAGCAGGCCATGAGACTATTACAGGCCACGAAGGCAGCCGGGTCCCAGGTAGGTAGCCGTGTAGCGGGTGGGAGCTGTGTGGTGGGGCAGCCAGTCCCAGGAGGAGCCGCAGCTGCAGAGGGTGAGAGACAGACAGATAGGCATGCCATGAAGAGTGAGGTTGAATATTTATTTAGTGGGTTATGGAAGGGAAGGGGAAAGGGAAGAAGAAGGGGGGCAAGGAAAGAAAGAGAGAGGGGGGAAGTGGGGGAGAAGAGAGGAGCCATGGCAGCAGCTACTTCTTTTGGAGAGAGACTGAAAAGGAAGAGAGCTCAGGCTGGAAGCAGAAGGAAGATCTGCCTGCCTGGGTGGTGGACAAGGGTAGGGGGGTAGGTGTGGCTTATCTCTTAAAGGGACAGGACAGACCATTACATTCCCATCTCTTTTTTTATACTAAAAAGGCATGAGGTTAGGCACAACAGGTTGAAGGAATTGGGGTGGCGGTTTCTCAAGACTGCTTCCTGCTTATTTGTGGGTGTCATCTTGGTGGTGGTGGGAACCTGAGAAAGCTGGGTGCTGGTCACATCCTGGTGTAGCTGGTCTGTTTGTTCCTGTCCAGTATTTGTGGTATGGAAATGTCTGGTGTCTCTTACACCTGTTTAAGGTATTGGCAGAACAGAGGACAAAGTTAAGTTTAGGGAAAAAAAAATTTAGGACCAAGGAATTGAGGGGGGTATATCTGACCTGTTTAAGGTGGATCCTTCAGTTTGGCTCCCTAGAACTCACAAGAATTCTTTGGGTTTGTGAAAATGTAAGTTTTAAACAGTAGCTTTTTTTTTTTTTTTTTTCCGAG